>NC_057810.1:542118980-542418980 GCF_018294505.1 Triticum aestivum | reverse complement strand
AAGAATCGGGCTGCTCCCACAGAGCCCCTTGTTGTTGAACCTATCTCAGTGGTTCGCCCTGCATCTGCAAATCAAGAACTACGAATGATTGTTCATGAGCCTGCTTCCACAGAGGCTCATGAAGCTGAAGACATTCCAGCAGTTGATCCCATCACTGCTGAAGACATTGGTCACCATGACAATGTTGAAGATGATGAAGTTCTTCCTCAGATTGAACACAACGTGGTATCATCGCCTGTTCTCACGAACAGCGAAATCATCAGCATTGGTCGTCCTCTGACGCCAATTGCTCAGGATGCATCATGGGCTGATCGCCCGCAACAACAAGACTCCCCCAGTACTCCCCAACAACAACAAGTCACACCATCTGTGCAAGTTGAAGAGGATGAGGGCCTGCCTACTCCATCTCCCAAGGCGTCGCCTATATTACAAAGGCTTCACAAAGGACCAAGGCCTCAAGTCCCTCTTCTGAGCGTTCTAGAAGGAGAAGTGCACCACCAACCTGTTGCACGTCAAGTGTTTTCAGAAGCCACTCCAACTGTGAATGTCTCCGTGTCTGAAGCCCAAGCTGCTGAAGACAATCCGGCTGCATCACCCGATGACGAACATCAAGAAGAACGTGTCCCTACTCCCCCATTACTGAAGAAGCTGTTCCTGAAGTGAACGTGCCTGTGCCAGACCCTCCAGCTCAACAAGTGGAGGTTGAAAACGTTGAGGCTGCCACCACTAACACGAATGAAGCCAATGACGTAGTCATGGCTGAAGCTAATGTGGAGCCTGCACCAAGCAACATGCCAGAAGTCAATGCTGCAACTGCTCCTGAAGCTTCTGTAGTGCAGCCTGAAGCCACTGTTGCTGCCACTGCTCCTGTTCCGCCACCAAGGCCCTATACAATTGAGCAAGCTTACAACCATGGCGAGCTAATCACAGTAAGATGGCCCGTTCTGGTCCCTCCGCCTAATGTCTCTGGTCCTCAGTTTGATTATCACATTGAGCATAGGCCTCAGGTCCAGAAACCAAAGCCAAGACTGCCAAGGTTTCCAGGTACTGCCACATCTGTCGGGTCCTTCAATGCAAATGGCTTCAAAAGCCACAACACCTTCTTTGACAGCTCAAAGAACCCTTACTCAAGGCCAAGAATATCATCTGATCGTTTCTGGAGTCATCAGCAACGAAGCTATTACTCATGCGTTCTGTATGATCAAGGGCGCATTTTCCCTCATATGCGCCTCGACACTGAAGCCATTGCTGGACTGCCATGCTTAGAAGAAGCACTTGACTGCTTTCGTGATGCAGGTCTGCTCAGCTTTGTGACAGACAAAGAACATTGGAATGAAGAACTTTTGCTTCAATTCTATGCTACCCTCCACATTCGCGGCTACAACAGGGATACAAAAACATGGGTTCTCGAGTGGATGACAGGAAATGTTCATCATGAAGCCAAAGCTCTTGACATCATTGAGCTTACAGGCCTATCCACTCCCGGAGAGTTGTACGAACCTGGTTGTCAAAACCACCGCAATGCTTTGGAGAGCATCTTCCATAAGCCAGAACCCAACATGAGCCAGATGTTGAGCATGATGAAGCCATTGCCACATGACGCTGAATACCCAAAGGAGTTCTTTGTTGATGACCTTGAGTATCTGCCGCGCACCATATATCACATCATCAGGCGGACTCTATGGCCTATCAAAGGACATTCATCAGCTGCAAAACTTGAAGGAGCCATGAAGACATTGGTCTTTTACATCCTCAATGGCATCAGCTTCAATGCACAAGATTTCTCCCTCAGGCAACTGGCTGCATCTGGATCTGACCTTTTTGGCCTAAAATTCTATGCTCCATGGGTCATGCGCCTCATCAAGCTACACTCTGCTATCAACTATCAGCCCTCTGCTCGCAATCATGTGATCTTTCTACTAGAGGTTGATATGTCAGTTGAAGCCATATACCCTGAGCCTGCCAAGAAGCCTCTTTGTCTTCAAAATGCTGAACACCAAAGCTTCACTCAGCCTATGGAAGGAGTCCAAGCTGTAACTCGTGTCTATCCGATGGCTGGAACCACTCGTCTGCCTCATCGTGCACCAACTGAAGCTACTGAGAGCACAATTGCTCAAAGGCCAAAGAAGTGCTCTCGGGTCCTAAATGACCGAGAACTTCTTGTGGCACTGCATCAGAAACAAGACAAGCATCACTTTTGGCTCAAGCGTCAGATGCAAAGTCTCTTGGTGGATGTAAATCGCATTCGAAATCTTGCCACCAAGAATGCATTTGTCACTCACGAAACCTGTCGGCGATCATGGAAGAGTTTGACCCTGCTCAGTGCTGAAGCAGATCTTCAAGACGATGGCTTCACTGAACGATTCAAGTTTGACTCCACTCCTCCACGGAATGCTGTCCTACGACGAACTCCATCCCTTGAAGACTCTGACTATTCTTCCTCCGCGGCAACTGTGAATGCCAACGTGATCGATGATGAAGACGATGCTACTTCACCACCCCCTACTTCTGCACGCATCGACACTGCACCAAGTTCGTCTGCACCGCCAAACAACAACGACAACCCTGCTGCTTCAACTACTCCTCATGAGGACGAGTAGATGCTCTATGTCTTCAAACCTTTTTGGTCATTACTGACAAAAGGGGGAGAAGCATATGAGTTTGATAGTCTTCAAGCGGGTTCATATGGGCGGTTGCTTTATATTTTGCCTAGTGGTTACAACTCTTGCTTTTGATACATTTCGTTCGTTGAGTTGTAACACTTAAACTCGATGGTCGTCTGCTACTTATTTGCTCTTTCATGTGCGATGATAACTTCCGCACTTAGATCATTCCGCACTTAGATCATTCTGCAGACGTCCATTTTCCATTATGCATGTCATTCTTTAAGTTATATCATTTCATGCATGATGAATTATCTTCATAAGTTGAAGAGGATCTCCACAAGTACAACCTGCCATGTGCATTTGCATTCCAAAAGCAAATTACTTATATGCACATCTTCAGGGGGAGCCCTTGCCACTTATGAAGACAATACCCTATCCTTTACAATTTCACATACTTCATTCCCGTTGAAAACTTCAACCAGTTTGTCATCAATCACCAAAAAGGGGGAGATTGTAAGTGCATCTAGTGCCACCCCTAGTTGGTTTTGGAGTATTGACGACAAAGTTGGTTGAGGGACTAATGCGTTTGTGAGAATTGCAGGATAACGCAGGTAGTGTCCCTCATTGATTCGGTTTACCTACCGGAGATGACCCCTAAAAATGTATGAAGACATTGAAGACAATGGTGGTATGTGAAGATATTCACATTGAAGACTATGACATGAGAAGACATTGAGCGAAGACTATGGAGCGCGAAGACTGTGTTGTTTCGTTGTTTCCTTTTCTTCTTTGTTGAGTCATAGGAACCACCGTACTGTTAAGTGGGGTCCAAGTGAACAAAGTCAGAGTGACTGAAGTGATGCTCAACCCAAATCCTATGTCTTCGAGCGAAGACAATGAGAGCAAATCTTATCCAGAGCTGGATGAGTCAGCTTTGCTTGTAGCCCAAGTAAAGTTGCCGTGTGTGTTTGAAATCTGACCGTTGGAACACGTGTCAGTTCCTTAGTGACCCAGGGTCATTTCGGACATATCAGGTCGGGTTGCCTTGTGGCTATAAATAGCCCACCCCCTACACCATAAATTGGTGGCTGCTCAGAGTTAGTTTACGGCTTTTGTCGTTTTGAGAGCAACCCACCTCGAAGCCTTTGAGAGAGAAATCCTTGCGAGGACAAAGCCCAAACACCCAGAGCCAAAGAGTGTTAGGCATCACTGAAGTCTTTCTGTCTGTGTGACCTGAAGACTTATTACACTTGAGGACTGTGTATCCTCCAGCCGGTTAGGCGTCGCGTTCTGAGCATCCAAGAGTCATTGTGGATTGCCGGTGAACGAAGTCTGTGAAGGTTCGGAAGTCTACCTTGAAGACTTACCAGAGTGATTGGGCGAGGACTGTGTGTCCTTAGATCAAGGGGAATAAGGTGAAGATGTGGTCTTCTGAGTTGAATCTCAGCCTCCCTAACCAGACGTACAGTTGTCACAGCAACTGGAACTGGTCCAACAAATCCTATGTCTTCAACAAGTGACTGGTTCTATCCTTTCCCTCCCTTTACCTTGAGTTTGTCTTCGTGAAGTCATTGCTTATTTGTCTTATCTGTTTGACTTCATTGCTTGACTACTATCGTTGATTGGCTTCATACTATCTTCCATCCTGATCCTTACTACCTAGCTGCTATTAGTCTTTGTACGTTCACATTATTGCATTCTTGACTATGGCTTGCTTGTTGTAGTTTATCTTCCACTGCATATCAATTAGGTCATTTCTATTGCTTGTCTTTGAAACTTTCATGTTTTGAAGAACTTGATAAAAATCGCCTATTCACCCCCCCTCTAGTCGATAACTAGCACTTTTAGTTGTTCGTCCTATGGACTAAAACTCTTCGGTTTATATAGACACCAGAGAGGGCTCGGGTTACACAGAGTCGGTTACGATGGGAGGAGATCTTCATATCATATCGCCAAGCTTGCCTTCCACGCCAAGGAAAGTCCTATCCGGACACGGGACGAAGTCTTCAATCTTATATCTTCATAGTCCGGGAGTCCGGCCAAAGGTCATAGTCCGGCCATCCGGACACCCCCTAATCCAGGACTCCCTCATGGACCCTTCGCGTGTGGAGCCCTTCGTGGACTCGCGCAGCCATTACCCTTCGTGGGTTGAAGTCTCCATCAACGTGGATGTACTATAGCACCACCTATCAGAACCACGCCAAAAACATATGTGTCTCCTATTGCGTTTGCACTTTCCAATCCCATCCCTTTACATTCTTGCAAGTTGCATGCTTTACTTTCCGCTGCTCATTATATTCTTTGCATGCTTGCATGAATTGTCTTAAGATTGCTTGACTTGTGCTAAGTTCATAAAATCTGCCAAGAACTAAAATTGGGAAAAGGTTAAGTTTTTATTTGGTCAAGTAGTCTAATCACCCCCCCCCCCTCTAGACATACTTTCGATCCTACAAAAACCCGTTAAGGAGCATCTCCATCGGTCCGCTGCGGAGAAGAGAAATGCAATTGGCGAGGAGGTGGCTTGGCTCCTGGTTGCCGAGTTCATCCGTGAGATATACCACTCTGAGTGGCTCGCCAATGTCGTTATGGTCCCCAAGAAAGATAAATCACTTCGAATGTGTATTGATTTCAAGCACATCAATCGGGCCTGCCTGAAAGATCATTTTACTATGCCTTGCATGGACCAGATAGTTGACTCAACTGCGGGATGTGAGTGACTGTCCTTTTTGGATGCTTATTCCGGGTACCATCAGATCCGACTGTATGGACCCGACGAGATAAAGACAACTTTCATCACCCCGTTCTGGTGTTTTTGCTATGTTACTATGCCCATTGGCCTCAAGAATGCTGGTGCCACGTTCATGCGCATGATTCAGAAGTGTCTGCTCACTCAAATTAGTCAGAATGTGGCATACATGGATGACATAGTGGTTAAGTCACGCAAAGGTTCCGACCTGCTGACTGACCTTGCTGAAACCTTTGCCAACTTAAGATGATATGATATCAAGCTCAATCCATCAAAGTGCGCATTCGGAGTCCCATGTGGAAAGTTGCTCGGTTTCCTTGTTTCCGAATGGGGGATCGATGTGAACCCAGAGAAGATTGGCACAATCCTCCTAATGAAACGCCCTGTGCATGTGCACGATGTTCAGAAGCTTACTGGTTGTTTGGCCGTGTTGAGTCGATTCATCTCACGCCTCGGTGAAAAGGCACTGGCTCTTTACCGATTGATGAAGAAGTCTGAGAAGTTCGAGTGGAATGATGAAGCTGAAGTAGCGTTTGAAGAGATCAAAGCCCTGCTTTCCACCCAGCCGGCGCTTGCCGCTCCAGTCAGCAAGGAGCCCTTACTGCTTTACATCACAGCCACTGGACAGGTTGTCAGCACAATGCTCATGGTCGAGTGGGAAGAAGAAGGCAAATCCTTCAAAGTTCAGTGCCCTGTGTATTACATTTCGAAAGTCCTGATCCCATCCAAGCAGAGATATCCTCATTATCAGAAGCTTGTCTATGGAATTTACCTGACCACAAAGAAAGTTGCACACTACTTCTCAGACCACTCGGTTTTAGTCATCAGCGATGCTCCATTGTCAGAAATTCTGAATAATAGATATGCAACTGTTCGAGTGGCAAAATGGGCGATTGAACTCCTTCCTTTAGATATCAAGTTTGAGGCAAAGAAAGCCATCAAATCTCAAGCAATAGCAGATTTCCTCGCAGAGTGGATTGAACAGCAACAGCCGACTCAGATTCAGTCGGAACATTGGACCATGTTCTTTGATGGATCCAAGATGTTGAATAGCTCTGGTGCAGGGGTGGTTTTAGTGTCCCTAATAGGAGACAAGCTCAGTTATGTCCTCCAGATTCACTTTGATTCTTCAAACAATGAAGCTGAGTATGACGCACTATTGTATGGGTTGCGTATGGCCATTTCACTCGGCGTCCGGCGCTTGATGGTCTATGGCAACTCAGACTTAGTGGTTAATCAAGTAATGAAATAGTGGGACGTCAGGAGTCCATCAATGACTGGTTATTGTGATGCAGTGAGAAATCTAGAGAAGAAGTTCGAGGGGTTAGAGCTCCACCACATACCCTGAATCAAAAATCAAGCTGCTGACGATCTAGCGAAGATAGGGTCCACTCGGAAGCCTATCCCTAGAAACGTGTTCTTGGAGCATCTCCACACCCCGTCAGTATAAGAAGACCCCTTCAAGGAAGAGCCCCCGCAGCCGATAAGTTCGACCAATCTGACTGAGATCAAAGTCCCAGATGTGGTCGACCTGATCATGGAAGTCCTAGTGATCATGCCCGATTGGATGGTGCCATACATCACATACCTGCTCAGGCAGGAACTCCTAGAGGATGAGGATGAGGCTCGCCAGATAGTCCGTTGATCAAAGGCTTTCACCATGATAAAAGGATGGCTATATAGAGAAAGTGTTACAGGAGTAGCTCAATGCTACATCACCCTAGAAGAAGGTCGAATGATCCTAAATGATATCCACTCGGGGACCTGTGGTCACCATGCGTCCTCTCGGACCATCGTGGCCAAAGCATACCGAGCGGTATTCTATTGGCCTCGTGCAAATGAGATGTAAAAATATATAGTCGACAAGTGCGCAGGTTGCCAGTTCTACTCCAACATGTCTCACAAGCCTGCGTCCGCCTTGGAGACTATTCCACTCGTCTGGCCGCTTGCAGTCTGGGGGTTGGATATGGTTGGACCTTTCAAGACCGGCAGAAGTGGTTTCACTCATTTGCTCGTAGCAGTCAGCAAGTTCACTAAGTGGATCGAAGCCAAGCCCATCAAAAACCTTGACTCAAGCACTGCCGTCAGTTTCATCAAGGAGTTGATATTCAGATATGGAGTTCCTCACAGCATTATCATAAATAATGGCTCCAATTTTGATTTTGATGAGTTTAAGGCATTATGTGCTTCCCAAGGCACTCGGGTCGACTACGCGTCTGTTCCACACCCATAATTGAATGGGCAGGCAGAAAGGGTGAATGGTTTGATCCTTCAAGGGTTAAAACCCCGACTGATGCGCGACCTCAAGCACGCTGCTAGAGCTTGGGTGACTAAGTTACCATCTGTCCTATGGGGGCTGAGAACGACGCCAAACCGGTCGACTGACCGAACCCTTTTCTTCTTGGTGTACGACGCCAAGGCTGTGCTTCCAAGTGACTTGTTGCACAATGCTCCCCGGGTGGAACTCTTCTCAGAAGCTGAGGCAGAACAAGCACGCCAAGATGCATTTGATCTCCTGGAAGAGGACCGTGAGATGGCTCTGATCCGGTCGACCATCTATCAGCAAGATCTGCGTCGATTCCATGCCCGTAATGTCAGAGGTCAAGCGTTCCAGGAAGGAGACCTTGTGCTCCGAGTGGATCAGAAACGGCCCCACAAGCTTGCTCCGGCCTGGGAATGGCCATAAATAAAATAATACAAGCTTTATATTACAAGCCAGGGGCCTTGAGGGCTCGAATACATAGCTTGATAAGCGGAAGCAACAATATCTGAGCACAGACATAAGTTAATCAAGGATGCCTTAAGATGGCTAGCACAAAAAGCAACACGATCGAAGAGGCAAGGCCTCCTGCCTGGGACCTCCTAACTACTCCTAGTCGTCGGCAGTCTCCACCTAGCAGTATCCGTCCGCGGTGGCATCTGGCTCCAGGGATCCACCATCTAGTTGCATCAACCAGAAAGAAGAAAGAAGGGGGGAAAGGGGGTAGAAAAGCAAGTGTGAGTACTCATCCAAAGTACTTGCAAGCATCAGATCTATACTAAGTATGCATTGGTATCAAATGAAAGGTTTGTATCTGTGGACTGAACTGCAGAATGCCAGAATAGAGGGGAAGGCCTAGCCTATCTAAGACTAGCATCTTCAAGCAGCTCCAAGCATCTTGCAACATGTAGAAGAGTAAAGAATAGCAGTTTATAATTAACAAGCATGTTGTAACATTAATGCCTAGAGATCCTTCCTCGACTCCCTGCGAGAAAGCAATCCCGGAGCCACATATTTCAAGTATCCATTTGTAGTTGTATAAGATCAGGATATAAGTCTGAACGTCCGTTACCGTGGACACGGCTATTAATATATAATCTTCCCTGCAGGGGTGCACCATGTTTTCCAACACGCTTAATCACTCTGGCCGGACACACTTTTCTGGGTCAATGCCCGGCCTTGGAAGATCAACACGTCGCAGCCCTACCTAGGCTCAGCAGAGAGGTCCTCGCCGGTCTACCTCCTAAGCACTCCGGGGTCTGGGCCCATCGCCCATTGCACTCTGGGTCATTGCGCGCAGGGAGGGTCCAGGCTCCAACTCTACATGGATGGTGTCGGTCCAGCCGTGCCGCACTGCTGAACTGGACGTCTGACAAAGCTTCGGCTGATACCACGACGTCGAGGCCCATAATTATTCTCACGTGGTGGTTGGTGCATAAAGGCCAGAGGCCAACTCAGCACAAATACCCAAACCATAGTGTATTATTAGCTTGCGGAGACGAGCAGAGACTCACGATCGAAAGTGACCCCGTCGCCCCATCTCATGGACTTACGACAAGGGCCTAGAATGCCCGGCCGTGCCATCTCATTATCTTGCGGGTGCTCTCCAGGCCCGCCCAACTTTCACCAAGGTCTCAAGTAAATTCATTGTAACCGTGTGTCCAAACATCAAGGGGAAAACCCGAGGAATCACCCCCGATGGATTCCACTCGATGTAATCATCAAGGTGAATGTAAGAGGAACCACCCTCGAGGTTCACACTTGAGGTGTTGCATGACAGAGCCGTATCTGGAATGGTGAAGGAGGAACCACCCTCGATGACCACGACCGAATAGCTACACTACAGAATTATCATCAAGAGTGTTTTATGAGGGATCACCCTCGGCACTCGATAGTAGCTCTACAGAGTCGAGCAACTAACGGGGCATGATGTGATGTGAGGTGTCAGGCTCCGGTCATCGATCATGTCGATCCAGTCGTCGATGATGAAGCAGGGGCAACAAGGACAAGGTGGGTGAGGGAGTCCTGGATTAGGGGGTGTCCGGATGGCCGGACTAAGACCTTTGGTCGGACTCCCGGACTATGAACATACAAGATTGAAGACTCTGTCCCATGTTCGGATGGGACTTTCCTTGGCGTGGAAGGCAAGCTTGGCGATACGATGTGAAGATCTCTTCCCATTGTAACCGACTCTGTGTAACCCTAGCTATCGTGGAATTAACACGTCAGATGTCCATAGTGTGAGGACTTAGTCGCGAGGCCAACGCATCTGTGTGGTAGCTTGAGAGGGGTTGAGCAGAATCGAGAGACGCAACACAAGACAAGGGTTTAGACAACTTCGGGCCCCGGGAAACATCATCCGATAAAAACCCTACATGCTATTTGAGGCTAGATCTCATTATCGTCATGAGGGAGTCGTCGTAAACCGGCTCTCCTCTAGTTGTGTCTAGCCCTAGAGATTGTTTCTTTCTTGTTCCTCTTTGGGGTGCCCTGCCCCTCCTTATATATGTTGAAGGGGCGGGTTACATGTGGAGTCCAACTCGAACTTTAACTTAAACTATTTTGACTTCCTTTCCTGGGCTTCTCAACGTTTGCCGGTTTAACATTGTCTGCCGGTTTAACATTGTCTACCGGTTTAACATTGGCTGCCAGTTTAACAACACCTGTCGGTTTAACATTGTGTGCCGGTTTAACATTGTGTGCCGGTTTAACAACACCTGCCGGTTTAACATTGTGTGCCGGTTTAACATTGTCTGCCATCTGTCTTAACTTTGCCGGTTTAACACTTGCCGGTTTACCGTCTGTCTTAGCCATCTGCCGGTTTAACACCCGCCGGTTTACCGTCTGACTCAGTCATCTGTCTTAACGGTCTGCCGGTTTACCATCCGCCGGTTTACCATCCGCCGGTTTACCAAGTCCCGTCCGGTTTACGACTCCGGCCGGGTCATACCGTGGGGTATATCCCCGACATTAGCCCCCAGTTTAATTTGGATTTATCCATGTTAAACTGATCATGATCACCCTTAAGTCCTTGTCACTTCCTTTATAGAAAATCCGGTTTAATAGGCCAGCTTCATAATCAATTTGCTGACATTGGTTTGTCACAGAGAAATATTGTGAAGAATAACTTCTTTGACTCAGCTCCTAATGACTTAACAAAAATAATGGTCCTTGAAATCCTCATCTGATCTTCAGCCGGTTTAAGAATGTAGAACTTGCCGGTTTATAAATATTGATAACATCGGGTCATGCTTGTAGTTAACATCCAGCTTGAAAATATACCTCTTTATATGACTTATCACTTGTAGCCCCCAAGTCTTAAGAAGGTAGCATAACAACAGCTTAAGACTTGCTTCAATATAAATATCACAATCTTGAAGAAATCCAGGTTGTTCATCTCAATCACTAGTCAGAATTGAGTATTCCACATATGTAGCCCCCAAGTGCCGGGTCATTATGCAATAATGAGCAGGGACTTTGTAAATATAATCATGTAAACTTTGAACAGCAACGTGTAGCCCCCAAGGGCCGGCTCAGTAAGATAATATTGAGCCGGGACTTTGATATATACTTCAATGAAAATTACATCATATGATAGCACCCATCATGGGACTTGAATCCACGTCCACAAGGTTAAGAGCCTTGTGCTTTACCAACTGAGCAGTGGACCCTTCAATATAATGAATAAAAAGCTTTGTACCTTGAATTGTTGACATGAGCAATTGGTAGCCCCCAAGGGTCGGCTCATTATAATGTGATGAGTCGGGTCTTCAATAAGATGAGCAAAAAATGACTTTGCATTAGCCCCCAAGTGTCATGGTGCATGCTTGCAGCGACATGAGACTTGCATATTTGATGTAATCTCAACTTAAATAATGTAGCCCCCAAGTGCCGGGTTGTAAGCCTGCAGCAACTCGGGACTATTCCTTCAATTGTAGAATAAATCATATCCATTGATAATATGATAGCCATTGCGCTAAAGCGACTTTGAAAACCTAGATCATAATACTGGTTATTGATAACCATAATAGAAATCCAGCCATGTTGGCTATTTGAATAATATACCCAATGATTTATAAGCGCATAATTCTAATGGCGCAATCCAAATATATGCTGGCGACTTATAGTCCAAAGCCAGGCCGGGTCAATAAACACCGGATTATAAGTGATTATGTACTGACAACTTGTAGTTGAAAGTCAAGCCGGGTTAATGAACACCGGGTTAATTTGATGACTGATAGTCATGCCGGGTCAATAGACACCAGTTCAACATAAAATTTATCAAAAGAGAAAAATCTTGACAAAGGCAAATAAAACCGTGTAGTCGAGGCTTTTTGAGGGCTGCCAGGCCCAAATTCGAGGCTTTTTGTGGGCTGCCAAGCCGCTGAGTTGAACCATTTAACAAAGCCTTTTAAGATGGACCTCCAACTAACCAATCACCGTTTTAACTTTGACAAGTGCAGGGTCTCAATGAGAGTAACTGTCAAACGTTCGGAGGGCCGTGCCAGGATGACCTGGATAGGAGTGTCTTACTTGATGAAGGCAGGTTAACCCGGGGTTTTAGGTAAATATACCAAGCTTCCAAGCCGTGGGTCGATACCAAGCTACAAGGGTCCGTTCAAACTCCTTGGTATTTGACACAAGGAGCCCCCAAGTAACGTGATGAGCTGTGCTCATTGGGTGCCTATGTTTGAGCTGTGCGTAGCAACAAGACTCTCTTTGGCCCCTTGGGTGTGAAGCTCCCAAGCTGTATTGTGGCGTGATAGCCGGATTAATGGACAGAACTCCGCTTTGTCAGCCGAAGCCCCCTTGTAACCAATAATATGATAAGCCAATAAGGCGGGATACCCATGTTTGAACCGTGCATCATGGCAACATGTCCTCTTTGGCAACCTTTAACTTTTTGCAAGAGATAAATTCTTCTTGAATCGGGATTTTGAACCGGATATTGAGAGCTTCAAAGCTTTGTGGGAGATAACTTTCCCTTAAACCGGATATTTAATCGGAATCCTTCTTTTTAAGCCGGAAATTTTCTGACGGCCTTTAAATTTGCACCAATATGACGGTTTAGGGTCCTGCATTAGACAACTTTGCAGTCGGAGCAATTGCTCTTTTAAAGAAGGCAATATGTATAAAATATATTGAATAGATTTCACCTGATATATTAGGCC
The DNA here is from genome assembly GCF_018294505.1 of Triticum aestivum. Classification (NCBI taxonomy): domain Eukaryota; kingdom Viridiplantae; phylum Streptophyta; class Magnoliopsida; order Poales; family Poaceae; genus Triticum; species Triticum aestivum. The sequence goes on along the minus strand of NC_057810.1, from coordinate 542,406,197 downwards.
CAAAATGATCCACCGCGTAGTTGGTGATCACCCTGGTAAAGACGGGCGAGTCGGTGGTAGGCGCGGACAATGAGTTAATCACATATGTTGATGTAGCAGGGGCGGCGACTTGCTCACATATCCGTCCAACAGTACGGCACGGACAAATACTAGTGCAAAAGCAATATTGGCGTACGCCCCTTTGCCACATCTTTGTAATAATTAATGGTCCTGCAAAATAAAAATACCACAAACCAGAATAATTGTTTTTCAAACAATGTAATATATACTGATAAGATTTATAGAAAAGATAGCACCTGGTGTTTGTAAACCACAGATGATCTGGACGTAGACACCCATAGATAACCTTTCTATGCGGTTAGTGAATTCTGTTTGATGCTTATGTATGCATCCAAAGGATTTTCAACAACACCTGATCACTTTGACTTTTCGTCCAACAAGCCCCCTTTTTTCCTTTAATCAAGAGGCCTGATGCATATCTCTTCCCCTCATTTTTTTCATCAATCTGCAAGGGAGCGTACGGGCGCAACCCGTGTGATAGGACGACCAGAGTGGGGACACAGCGGGGCGGCAAGCCAGCAGGGGTGATGCAAGAATCAGCCCTGGCGCATTGTGGGAACAGCGTAGTGGCATTAGGAGGAGCAAGGCGGGAGGCTGCTCGCGGAGGCCTGCCGGAGTGGAGGCGTAGACCGGCGATGGCGGGGATGGGGCGGTTTATCCGTGGCGGGTCCGGCTTGGCGCGGACGCTGGGACGCGTGGCGAAGGGTTCGGTTTGAAGCCTTGATAGAAGCGGCCATGAGACCGGACGGCTTGAGGCGCTGTGGTATGGGTCAGGGCGGAGGTCCAGCGGGTTGAATCCTGCGGCGGCGGTTTACAGCCGACTGATGTCGCGGTCTGGATCCGGCGTGGGTGGCCCGAGGCAGCAGAGGGGTACCAGCGAGCGTGCTCGCGGGCAGCAAACGAGACCGTGAGGGCGACTTGGCGGCGCAGGGCGGCTCACCGGCGGAGATGAGGTAGTAACTCGGCGGCGCAGGGCGACGACTTACAGATGCAAAGACGGTCAGAGAGGCCGTCGCCTTGCGAGGCGGACTGGTGCTGGCGAATGGGGAGCACCTGGCCACAAGGAGGGTCGCGACCCGGCGTGGCGCGCTTGGCGGCCCAGGTGTGCAATCGCTCGAGGCAGCGCGGCTCTGAAGCGGCGCGACGATTCAAGGTGGAGCATCCGCAGTAAGAGCGGCGGGTCATGGCAGTTTGAGGTGGGAGGGTCCCGATGGCGACTCAACGGAGGTCGTGAAGTTGACTCGGCGCGGTGGTGGTTTAATACATCGGGCAGTTCGAGGTGTGGATGCGGCTGTAGCTGGATGCGAGCACTGAGCAGGGCCACGGGCGAGGCAGACCCGGCGGCGCGAGGCGGTTTGAGGGGAGCCGGAGGCGGCCTCGAGCGCGGGAGCTGATGCAGCCGAGCGTGAGGGCGGCCGGGCGCGGGAGCCGGCGCGGCTGGAGGCCGGGTCAACGAAACACGGCCGAGCGGTCATGGAGCGTCCGCCGCGCTGTGGACACGCGGCCGTGGGAGCGGCAGGAGGTGGCGGCCGAGGAGAGGTCCGGCCGCGGGAACACCGCGCAGAAGCGAGCGCTTGACCCGGCACCGGGAGCACCGTGGAGATGACCCGGGAGCACATCGTAAGGGAAGCAGATGCCGTTGCCATCGGTCCCGTCCATCTGGTCGGTGGCCGGGCGGGCGCTGTTCGACTCGCTGAGGGCGCTGATCGATGGAGAACGACAAAGGCGCAGGTCGATCGATGGAGACGGGCAGCTCGCGGCGGTTTGAAGCAGAGGGCGGCTCAGGCGCGGTGAGAACATGCTGGTGAAACATAGCAGCAGCCGAAGCGCTCAAGGTAGAAGAAACGAGCGAGGACCCATAGGCGCTCGTGCAACCCGTCGGAATGGCGATTTGGGGAAGGTGGTGACCCAAAGCCGCGTCGGTGAAGGCGACCATAGCGGAGGGCGCGTCGGTGGAGGCTGATAGCTCGGCGAGGCCGGATCGGGGCCGCAGGCGACTTACGACTCGCAGCGGCGTGGCGCATCCTGGCGGGTTTGGAGAGGCGCGGCTGCGGCCGGTTCCGCGAGTACGGGCACCGGCAGGCACGGCGGATTAGAGCAGCGGCTACGGGTCAATGATGACAACCCATAGGAGGCGATGTGCGGCTGGACCGGCGACGGGTTGGAGAGGCACCGACGGCTCAAGGCGGATGAAGAGGTGCAGCGACTGCCACAGTGAGGGCAACGATGTCTCGTAGCCATGGTGAACCGGCGGAGAAACAAATGCATCAGGCAAAGGTGAAACGGGGCGGTTTAAGGAAACTCCCCGGGGCGGCGATTCAGCAATGGTACAGGCCGGCTTCTGAGGCTTCGAATCATGACAAAGTGGATTAGTGGCGACTTGGTAATGCGGCAATAGCAGCCTAACACAGAGATAGAATGCTAGAAGGTTGAACGCGCCTGTAGCCGAGCTCCGGCCGATGGCTTGTAAAGAGACGGCTTTTAGCGGCAATGGCTAAACGCCGTGGCGACTTTGCGGAGATCGGCGGTATAGCCAGCCAGACGGTCTGGTGAAAACCGCAGGGAGCCGAGGCAAAGCGCGATGGCGCGTTGAGACCACGGTGACGGCGACTCGTGGTAGAAACAGCGACTTGAAACCAAGGTAAACCGATCCGGCGCGGTCAGAGCGATTTTGGTTGACTTTGATCTCTGAAACACACACCGGCTGGGACCTCCATCGGGCTTGACTTTTGCGTGCGACAATCTTCACTTTTATGGAAACTGCTGGCCTTGCAGCAGAACAGGTCACGACTGTCCGAAAAACCCCTGATTGTCTCGAACAGTTTGGAAACATATGACTTGATGGCGGCGCACCAGAAAATTAATCTCAGACCATGAATTTACCGGTTCTGCTCAAGGATTACCACCGAGGCTACGAGGTGTGCCCACGGCACTCCACGGCGGTTTAAGGAAACTCCCTGGGGTGGGCCAAACCGCAGTCACACGAATTGACGGCAGAAATGGCTTGGAGGCGCGTCGGCGGTTCACCAGCGAAGGACGGTCAGCGCCAGCGACTCAACAAAGGACCGCAACGGATGAGTACTCCCGACTCATGATTTTTTCCATTGTAATTGCCTAGGAACTTGAGTTGTAACTTGTGACGGGTGCTTCTTGATCCGGCCACCAGATATGTATTAAAAAATCCTGCCAGCTCCGGTACAGACCGCTCCTTCTCGGATTGACACGGATTTGTCTGACATAGCATACAATAGCTACCGCAAAACTCCTCTCGGCCTTGTCAACATGCCGCTATAGGCGGAAAGAAAAACTGATCTCATATTCGGACTCGACGGATTATGTTACCTCGGCAACGCATAAAACGCTAAACCCTCATGCTGCTAGTTTCAAAACCAACAATTCTGATTGCAAACATTGAATATTCCGGATCCACCAAAGACTACCTCATGTCGGCGGTTTATCACGGTGCGTGTATCTGACGCCGAACATGTAACCCTATAATATTTGTCTCAATTTGCAAGCCGATGACGTAAATCTCCTTCGCCGGCTCTCTTCCTTACGGCACCTTGCGTACTTCTTGATCCCTGAAGAGCTCCCTCCAAGAACTCAACACCACTGTGCGCAAGCCCCACGGTGGGTGCCAACTGTCGTGGAATTAACACGTCAGATGTCCTTAGTGTGAGGACTTAGTCGCGAGGCCAACGCATCTGTGTGGTAGCTTGAGAGGGGTTGAGCAGAATCGAGAGACGCAACACAAGACAAGGGTTTAGACAGCTTCGGGCCCCGGGAAACATCATCCGATAAAAACCCTACATGTTGTTTGAGTCTAGATCTCATTATCGTCATGAGGGAGTCGCCGTAAACCGGCTCTCCTCTAGTTGTGTCTAGCCCTAGAGATTGTTTTTTTCTTGTTCCTCTTTGGGGTGCCCTACCCCTCCTTATATATGTTGAAGGGGCGGGTTACATGTGGAGTCCAACTCGGACTTTAACTTAAACTATTTTGACTTCCTTTCCTGGGCTTCTCAACGTCTGCCGGTTTAACATTGTCTGCCGGTTTAACATTGTCTGCCGGTTTAACATTGCTATCGGTTTAACATTGTCTGCCGGTTTAACATTGTCTGCCGGTTTAACAACACCTGCCGGTTTAACAACACCTGCCGGTTTAACAACACCTGCCGGTTTAACAACACCTGCCGGTTTAACATTGTCTGCCATCTGTCTTAACTCTGCCGGTTTAACACTTGCCGGTTTACCGTCTGTCTTAGCCATCTGCCGGTTTAACACCCGCCAGTTTACCGTCTGACTCAATCATCTGTCTTAACAGTCTGCCGGTTTACCATCCGCCGGTTTACCAAGTCCCGGCCGGTTTACGACTCCGGCCGGGTCATACCGTGGGGTATATCCCTGACACTAGCCCTCTCCGGTGTCTATATAAACCGGAGAGTTTTAGTCCGTAGGACAAAAAACAATCATACCATAGGCTAGCTTCTAGGGCTTAGCCACTCCGATCTCGTGGTAGATCTACTCTTGTACTACCCATATCATCAATATTAATCAAGCAGGAGTAGGGTTTTACCTCCATCGAGAGGGCCCGAACCTGGGTAAAAACATCGTGTCCCTTGTCTCCTGTTACCATCCGCCTAGACGCACAGTTCGGGACCCCCTACCCGAGATCCGCCGGTTTTGACACCGACATTGGTGCTTTCATTGAGAGTTCCTCTGTGTCGTCGCCTTTAGGCCCGATGGCTTCTTCGCTCATCAATCGTGATGCGGTCCGGGATGAGACCTTTCTTCCCAGACAGATCTTCGTATTCGGCGGCTTCGCACTGCGGGCTGACTCGTTTGGCCATCTGGAGCAGATCGAAAGCTACGCCCCTGGCCATCAGGTCAGGTTTGAAAGCTTAAACTACACAGCCGACATCCGCGGGAACTTGATCTTCGACGGATTCGGGCCACAACCGGGCGCACCGCACTGTCTCGATGGGCATGATCTAGCTCTGCCACCGGACAGCGACCAGAGCGCCGCTCAGGTGTTCACTCCGACCATTAGTTCGGAGCCGACTGCGCTAGCCAGGGATCGATGGTTGGACGCTGCTCCAGGAGCCGCAATCTCTGCGGTGATAGAGCCGAATACCAGCCAAGTCCTTTGCAAGGCCGGTAACTCCAAGGTGCCGGACTCCATTCCGGACTCTGAATATTCTGCACCCCTTCCGATCGAACCCGATCAGGCTCCGATCATGGAGTTCACCGCCGCGGACGTCTTTCAGCACTCGCCCTTTGGTGATATCCTAAATTCGCTAAAGTCTCTCTCTTTGTCGCAAGAACCCCGGCCGGACTATGGTCGGGGTGGTTGGGATGCGGACGACGAAGTTCGAAACCCACCCACCACCCACTTGATAGCCACTGTTGACGATCTAACCGACATGCTCGATTTCGACTCCGAAGATAATGACGGTATGGACGCCGATAAAGGAGACGATCAAGAACCAGCACCTATAGGGCGCCGGAAAGCCACCTCATCATACGATGTATGCATGGTGGACACATACAACAGAAACAACAATGAGGACCAAAAGGATGCGGCCAGGGATCGCTACCCCGAAAAACAATCAAAGCAGCGGCGTAAGCGCAAGGCCAAGCCCCACCTCGACAAAGACCCAGCCATAGAGCAGGGTGACTCAACGGACGATGAACATGCCGTCGAGCATCCGTCCAAACAGGGCGGACAATCCGAACAACCAATCCCCGGGAAAGATAATAGCCCGGACGACCTCACACCAGACAAATTGCTGGAACATCAGAACCTCCACCAAAGGCTCATCGCCACTGCACGTAGCCTGTGAAAGCAGAAGCGGAGGCTCAAGACAGCGGAATATGCACACAGCATCAGATGGGGCAAAGTACTCAATACCGCACACAAGTACGGCAGTAGTCGCCACACAAAGAGCTATCCAAAGCGGAAACTACTACCGGAATTTGACGAAGAGGCCATAAAGCCCCCACAGTCAAAAAACAAGGAAGCCACAAGGTCGGATAGATGACCCTACAATCAATCTCACGCGTCAAAGGACGCCGCACTCAATATGGCGCGTGATCCGTCCAAGAATTCGCATCAGAAAACTGGCCCAACCAGATCCATCTATAGGCCAAGAAAGCAAGCTCCAGTGAGTGATGCAACGCAAAAAATACCCGAACATCGCGGCACGCCTAAATACAGGGGCGCCGCACACCCCCTATGTTTTACCGATGAGGTGCTGGACCATGAATTCCCAGCCGGATTCAAGCTAGTGAACATAGAAGCATACGACGGAACAACAGACCCTGGAGTCTGGATCGAGGACTACATCCTCCACATACACATGGCCAGAGGAGACGACCTCCACGCCATAAAATACTTACCACTTAAGCTCAAAGGGCCAGCCCGGCATTGGCTTAAAAGCCTTCCCAAAAACACCATGGGAAGTTGGGAAGTGCTTGAGGATGCTTTCCAGGCAAATTTTCAAGGGACCTATGTCCGGCCCCCGGGTGCAGATGATCTGAGTCATATAACTCAGCAGCCCGGAGAGTCAGCCCGGAAGCTCTAGAACAGATTCCTTATCAAAAAGAATCAGATAGTCGACTGTCCGGACGTAGAGGCCCTAGCAGCTTTCAAACATAGCGTCCGAGACGAATGGCTCGCCACACACCTCGGCCAAGAAAATCTGCAAACAATGGCCGCGTTAACAAGCCTCATGACCCGCTTCTGTGCAGGAGAGGATAGCTGGTTGGCAAGAAGCAGCACCAGCGACCCGAATACGTCCGAACCCAGAGATGGGAACGGGAAGCCGCGCCGTAACAAAGAACCGCGCCGGATAAAGGACAACAGCCCGATGAGCACGGTAGTAAACACCGGATTCAAAAGCTCTCGACAAAATCAGAAAAGGCCGCCCCCCAAAGACGATAGGGACGAGCTATCCAACCCCAACAAAATTTTGGACAAAATATGTCAAATCCACAGCACTCCGGGGAGACCTGCAAACCATACCCACAGAGATTGTTGGGTCTTTAAGCAGTCTGGCAAGCTCAACACCAAACATAAGGGGCTCAACACACCAAGCGAAGATGACGATGCACCCCACGAGCAGAACACCGGAGAACAAAAGAAGTTCCCACAAGAAGTCAAGACAGTAAATCTACTTCATGTGACAAAAGGGAAGAGCAGAACGGCACCTACAAAGACACGCGCCGTACAGCCAGCCCCGGAGGAACAACCCCACTGGTTGTTACAACCAATCACCTTTGATCATCAGGATTACTCCAGAGGAGACCAGAACGCAGGCTGGACTGCCTTGGTCGTAAATCCAATTATTAACGGACTCCAATTTACAAACGCCCTTATGGACGGAGGCAGCGACTTGAACCTGTTATATTAGGACACAGTCCGCAAACTCAGGGTAAACCCAGTTGTAATCCACCTCGGCAACACTTCCTTTCAAGGAGTAACGCCAGGTTCGGATACCCCAAGTATGGGTTCCCTTACGTTAGAAGTCACGTTCGGATCACCCGACAACTTCCGAAGCGAAAAGCTAACATTCCACATCGCCCCATTCGTAAGTCGCTATCAAGCGCTACTGGGACGCGAAGCTTTTGCCCGCTTTAATGCAATACCGCACTACGCATCCCTTACACTCAAAATGCTCGGCCCAAAGGGCATCATTTCATTACAAGGGAACATAAATTGACCCCAAAAGTACGGGTAGGGGTGCGGCTGCCTAGACAGCCGCCCACAAATCCAGCCCTACTATCCCGGACACGGCTCGACGAGTCCGGCGTCAACATGCTTAATAGCCGCATACCCTCGTGCAAGGGGCTCCGTGTGCTCACGCCCGGAGACAATACGGCCCAACTCTCGCTCCAACTATATTTTATTTATTTCGATATAGATTTCTCGCACGCTTATTTTTTACTAAGTTCCTCTCTTTCGCAGACGAACATCGTGCTACGCCCGTCCAGGATACGGCACAACGGAGACACAGGCGCAGACGTGCAGCAGGGACCCGTTTCAAGGATTCTTTTTAGATTAAGACCCTGCGTAAACCTTTTTTATTGCCTCTTGTTGATAGCATCCCCCAGTTTTCTCTATAGCCGAGGAGGAGGCTGGCGTCTTGGCATGTGGTCACGCCAGAATTTTTGCACGTACCTGGACACTAGGGGCTTTTTTACCAAGGGCTCTATTTCGGCCCGTCTTCATAAAGACCGAATACCTTAGGGAGTGTTCGGCGTCGCGAGTTTGGCCCTATATGCATCAGCTCTGAATCATGTCTTTGGTCAAATGTTGGGTTTGCCCAGCTCCTGTGTTTTGTTGCCTTACGTTCCGTTATATTGGCTAACACGGCACCAGGAGAACTACTGCGATCGTGCCCCGGTTTGGCCAGGTGAGCACCTCAGTAGAGAAAGCCGAAAACTGACTGTCATGATATAGCAAGAGACTGGTCAACCACTCGATGACTTTCGGAATCTTTTGGATTCCCCCGCATTAACGAAGGGCCGCTTCCCGGTCAGGCACACTCGCGCCCCGAATTCGGGCGAGCGCGGTGCCCCTAGGGGCTATTCAGTAGCCCCACTGTCAAACTCCTATGGCTAAGTGAAAGTGATAAAGCATTATAGTCCGGTTGCCTAGTTCGCCGCGCCATCACCTCCTTTGTAAGACCAAGACGTTGGATTAAGTGTGAAAAGGCGCCTTTTTGCGAACACCCCCGCATTCTATGCGTGGGGACTGAAGCCAATGACTGCCATCTTTCAGGTTATATACACATATATACATTAAACGGCCGCACAGGAGGCATTATGATTCTTGCAAGCACAAGTATAAAAAGCTTTTTTCATAAAAACAAAATTCGTTTTACAAATAGTATCAGCTATTCGAACACAACATCCTTCGAGCACTGCGACTATTATACGAGCGCCAGGAAGAACTTCCTCAAAATAGTGCTTAGCAGGTACTCGGCTTTCATCCGAATCCTGGGACGCAACAATACTGGCCTTCATATCTGCCCAGTATGTTTTGACACGGGCAAGAGCCATCTGTGCGCCCTCTATGCACGCCGACCTCTTCATCGCTTCAGCATGCGGCACCGAACCAAGGAACTGTTGCACCAAGCCAAAATAACTCTTCGGCTCCGGCTTCTCCGGCCACACACAACTCGCAACATACCTCATGGCGAGTCCGGATAATCTGTTCAGCTCCGCCCAGGCGGCTAAACGGTCGGACACTGACAGTGGGCGTTCTGGATTGTGGTACTGCGACCAAAAAAGCTCTTCCAACTCATGGTCACCTCCGCTGCGGAAGTGTTCGGTCGCGTCCGCCGCACTTGCGGCCAAATCCAGATAAGTGTTTTCCGCACTCCACTGCCGGTCTAATGGAACATACTTGGGGTCTCCAAACTTCATCCGCAGCATATAAGGCTTTCCAGCCATGATATCTCCGGCCTGACGCAGCTCCTCCTTCATCGCTCTCATGGCAGAGCGAGTATCCTTGGCTTTGGCAGTGATCTTTTCAAGGTCCTTCTGAGCCGCCTTACCTGCTTGTTCAAGAAATTTACAGCGGTCGGTAGCATCCTTCAATTTTTTGGCCATCTCGGCTATTTCCTTCTTGCTCTGGCAGTGAGCAGCCTGTTCGGCTCTTAGCTCTTCAGCCGCTTTAACGGCAGCCGCATCACTTTTCCTTGCTTGCTCCTTGGCTCGGGCAAGTTCCGCCCGAAGGTTCTCCACGGCAGCAGCACCATCACTTTTCTAGGGTCCGGACTTGAAAAAACCCTCCGGGATGATACCTCAGGGTCGCCAGCCTCCTGAGACTATGGAACAAGGGGAGGCGTTTCGCTCTCTATCATCTCTGGACGAAGATCCCCTGAAGATGAGCTCTGCTGAGAAGGGTTGAGATCCGAACTGCAAAATAATGTTTCGGTTATTTTCCTCAGGAATAAAACGTGAGTGTGATTCGTTATGGAACCCCTCCCTTCACTTACGCCTCGGAGGAGAGCGGGTCCCCTTTAGGGGGCGATTCGGCTGGGGCGTTCTCCGGTGCCGAACCCTCTGACGAAGATTTCTTTCCCCGTTTTGAGGTTATCACCTCCGGGTCTTCAGAGGTAGTCCTTTTCTTTCCCTGGTTGGGAGAATTTTTGATTCTTCCCTTCCTAACGGCCTCCTTCGTGGAGGCGGTAGCTCCTTGGGTCCCCTCTTCGCCTTCCGCCAATGGCGCGACCTCCAGCATCCTGGTCAGCATGGGATTCGGCACGGTCTCAGGCAGGGGGGCTGGACACCTGATAAGCTTTGCCTTCGCCATCCACTCCTGTTCGAAGGACAACTCTGCTAAAGGGTAGATTTGATAAAAATATGGATGGTGTATCCAAATACGGGGCTACTTACTTTGGCATCCGGGCGATTGCAGCTCAGACCTGCATCCTCGGACAAATCCGGACACCTTGCTTGTGATCTGAAGAACAATTTGTACATCTCCATGGGTGTCATTCCCATGAAATGTTGAAGGAGTCGTGGTCCCTCCGGATTGAACTCCCAGAGGCGGAGAGGTCGACGTTTGCAGGGCAGTGTGCGGCGAATCACCATGACTTGCGCCACTATGGTCAAATTGATATCTCTTTCTAGAAGATCTCGAATGCGGCCCTGCAGCAAGGGCACGTCTTTGGGCGGCCCCCAGATAAGTCCTTCGTTAACCCATGACGCCAGCCGTGGTGGGGGACCCGAGCGAAAAGTAGGTGGTGCCACTCATGTGGTACCCCTAGGGGCTATGATGTAAAACCAGTCCCGTTGCCACAAGCCGAGATCCTCTTGAAAAGAGCCTTCGGGCCATGGAGCGTCATCCATCTTGCTTATTATAGCCCCTCCGCACTCAGCGTGCTGCCCCTCGATCATTTTCGGTTCCACTTTGAAAGTTTTTAGCCACAATCCGAAGTGAGGGGTGATATGGAGGAAGGCCTCGCACACGACAATGAATGATGAGATCTGGAGGATGGACTCTGGAGCTAGGTCGTGGAACTCCAGCCCGTAGTAATACATAAGCCCCCTCACAAAGGGATCGATCGGGAAGCCTAGCCCCGAAGGAAGTGAGATGCGAATGCCACGCTTTCACCGGGCTGGGGAGCGGGAACCACTTGCCCTTGAGTAGGCAGTCTATGTGAGATTTCGCTGGTGAGATACCTGGCATCTCTTAGCTTTCGCACATCTTCTTCCGTAATGGAGGAAGGCATCCACTGGCCTTGTAGGTCGGAGCCGGACATCTTCGAAGGTCCGAAGCGCCTAAAACTAGAGCTTTGGGTGTTGGAACTCGAAGCGAGGGGCGGATTTGATTGGTTTGAGAAGAAGGGAGCCGGGCCTTGGTTCCTTTATAAAGGAGGTGAATACCAAGAGCCCTCCCTGTAACCGTTTGAGACTCGCTTTCAATTAGGGAGTCATACCCAAGTCACGGTTGGGTTACCCACACCCGTATTGATGAGAATCCCGGAATAAGGGGACACGATCTCTACTTTGACAAGACATGCCAAAGAAACCGCCTCGCTAAACGCGCTGAGGTGGAACAATAAAATGAATAAAAGCCTGGCCGCGGCATGATGTCACGCCGCGGAATACGTCAGCAGATCCGATTAACGCAAATATTATTCTCTCTACGGTGGAATGTGGAACTTATTTTGCAGAGCCAGACACTACCCTGGTGTTCAACATCTTCTATGAAATATTCGGAGGAGGAACCCGCCTTGCAATGCCGAAGACAACTTGCGCGTCGGACTCGTCGTCATTGAAGCCTGGTTCAGGGGCTACTGAGGGAGTCCTGGATTAGGGGGTGTCCGGATGGCCGGACTAAGACCTTTGGCCGGACTCCCGGACTATGAAGATACAAGATTGAAGACTCTGCCCCGTGTCTGGATGGGACTTTCCTTGGCGTGGAAGGCAAGCTTGGCGATACGATATGAAGATCTCCTCCCATTGTAACCGACTCTGTGTAACCCTAGCCCTCTCCGGTGTCTATATAAACCGGAGAGTTTTAGTCCGTAGGACAAAAAACAATCATACCATAGGCTAGCTTCTAGGGTTTAGCCACTCCAATCTCGTGGTAGATCTACTCTTGTACTACCCATATCATCAATATTAATCAAGCAGGAGTATGGTTTTACCTCCATCGAGAGGGCCCGAACCTGGGTAAAAACATCGTGTCCCTTGTCTCCTGTTACCATCCGCCTAAACGCACAGTTCGGGACCCCCTACCCAAGATCCGCCGGTTTTGACACCGACAGTGGGGGTCACTGATGGATCACTAACCAACCTATACTAAGAAGTTTAGGATAAGCAGGTAGGTAACAATAGCAGGTACAAAAGCAGGCTATGCATCAGAATAGGAGCAAACAATAATAGTAGCAAAATCTAATGCAAGCATGAGAGTATAGAATGGGCGATATCGGGATGATCAAAGGGGGGGCTTGCCTGGTTGCTCAGATAAGGAGGGTCGTCGTTGACGTAGTCAATCACAGCGGCATCAACAGTCATCACGGGGTCTACCGAATAGAAGAGGGGGGAGAAAACAGTAAATACATAGCAAGCAAGAGCATAACAGGACAACAGGCAGAGCTAGACGTGTTCTAACACAGCGCTAGGCGATATTGGCGAAGGGGGAAACATCCGGGAAAGTTTTCCCGGTTCCGGACGTCTGTCAGAAAGATGAACTGAAGGGAAAAAGTTCAACGTTTGCTACGCTAGGGATGTGTGACAAACGAACGGAGGGCGTATCCGGATTCGTCTCGTCGTTCTGAGAAACTTTCATGTAGAAAACATTTTCATCTAACGTACGGTTAATTTTCTATGAATTTTCAAAGATTAAACCATTTTCTGGGATTATTTAAAATAACAGAAAAGGGAAATATGACATCACCATGATGCAATGCTGATGTCAGCAGGTCAATAGGTCGGCTGACCAGTCAAACCAGACAGGTGGCGCCCACATGTCAGCTACTGTAATTTAACAGAGTTTAGATTAAACTAATCTGAGGTTAATTAGCTACTGGGCCCCACATGTCAGTCTCTAATTAGTAACTAATTAGGTTTTAATTATTAAAAGATTTTAATTAATTAAAATAGGCAGTAGGGCCCATGTGTCAGTGGCACTGGGCTGACTGGTCAGCAGTTGACTGGGTCAACCCAGTCAACTGGGACCCGCGGGGCCCAATGGCAGTGGCTCTGGGGTGGCTCCATGCCAGCCACGTCGGCGGCCGGCGCCGGAGTGACTTCGGCGACCAAAACAATGGCGGTGCCTCGGCGGAGTTGGCCGGAATCGCGCTACGGGGCACGTGGAGAGGTGCGGCTAGGTGCGTACGAACGGCCACACGTCCGCGCATCGAGTGGTGGTGGTGGCATGGCCGGACCTGGCCGGAAATGTTGCCGGTGACGAGGTCCGCGGCGGATCAGCTACGGTCGACAGCAGATAAGGAGCTACGGCGCACTACAGCTCAAGCGAAAGGGCTAGGCGCGTGCTGCGCGACGCTGTGAGGCTAACGGGCATACGCCCGTGACCATTTGGTCACCGGAGACTCGTCGACGACGAGCTCCGCGGTGATGCGTTCAGCATCATCGTGAGAGCTAGCTAGGGGGCACGTGAGAGCAAACGGAGAAAGGTAGGAGGTAGAGGAGCTCACCGCGCGGCACACGGAGGCCGGTGAGAGGCTTAGTAGCAGCAGCAGCCTCCGGAGTCGAAGAAGACGGCGGCGACCCGAGGAAGAAGGCGACGGCGTTGGGGGTGATGCAGGGGGTCCCGGCTCGCGCAGGTGGTCGGGGAGGACGTAGCGAGGGCCGGAGAACCGATCTGTCACGAGGACGAGGCGAGGTGGCGATGGTGGCCGCGGCTAGGACGGGGCCATGGCGACGGGCGCGCTCGGGATCGAGTGAGAGGGGAGGGGAGAGGTGGATCTGGGGGAGGGGAGGCGCAGAGGCGAGCGAGAGGGGGCAAGTGGGCGAGGAGATACGAGGGGAGCCCGAGGCGTCGCCCTTATCCCCTCCCAGCGTCAGCGATGACGAGGTGGTCGGGGGAGACCCCTCCCTTGTAGCGACGCGGTCGGAGGTAGAGGGGAGGTGGGTGCTGGGCAGGTGGGCCGGCCTGGCGGCCCAGCTGGGCCATTTGGCCCAGGAGGGGGGGTTCTTTTCCTTTTCTTTATAATAGATTTTGTTTGCATATAGCTTTATTTTATTTTTAGGCTTTATAAAAAAATAACACTAGCCCTAAATGAGTGTTAATAGTTAGACCACTACCACAATTATTTTGGCACTAAAATAAATTAGTTTAGAGTTTTTATAAATGAAAAAGCATTTACATAATTATTTCAGCCCCTGTTTTATTCGTTAAAGGGCATTTAAATACTTTATAAAATATGGGTATCAACATGACAAATATCTATAGATTATTTGCCATAAATTGAACATTTTTGTTTTCATGTTTGAGAAATTTGAATTTTGGACTTTAATTTGAATATGAAATTGACAAGTGATTTGGATCAAGTGAGGATTAGCAACAGTAATATGATGACATGGCACCATTAACATGGGATTATTGTAGCTTAATTATCCGGGCGTCACAATCACCAAGGTGCTTCACAAAGGAGCATATCACATCTACAACGTAGCCAAGAATATGGACGACCCACGCGCATGGAACGCGGAGCTGCTTCGCCCTTTCTATACCTAAAATCACTCGACCCGACGAGTTGTAATAAGAGTACTTTAGTTTGTTTACCAAAGACAAGATTTTTGCAGTATCTTAATGATTGATTTCCCGTAATCATTTGTGTCCGAAACCCCCCCAGTGGGTGGCTTAGCCACGAACCTGATTCGCCTAAGTTAAAAAACACTCCGAGTGGAGAGAAATCCTCCCACTCGGGGGCTTAGCCGCAAACCTGATTCACCTAAGTTAAAAAACATTCCGAGTGGAGAGCAATCCTCCCACTCGCGGGCTTAGCTACGACCCCGTACTCGCCTAAGTTAAAAACACTCTGAGTGGAGAGCAATCCTCCCACTCGGGGGCTTAGCTGCGACCCCGTACTTGCCTAAGTTAAAAACACTCCTAGTGGAGAGCAATCCTCCCACTCGGGGACTTAGCTGCGACCCCGTACTCGCCTAAGTTAAAAACACTCCGAGTGGAGAGCAATCCTCCCACTCGGGGGCTTAGCTGCGACCCCGTACTCGCCTAAGTTAAAAACATTCTGAATGGAGAGCAATCCTCCCACTCCGGGGCTTAGTTGCGACCCCGTACTTGCCTAAGTTAAAAATACTCCGAGTGGAGAGCAATCCTCCCACTCGAGGGCTTAGCTATGACCCCGTACTCGCCTAAGTTAAAAACACTCCAAGTGGAGAGCAATCCTCCCACTCGGGGGCTTAGCTGCGACCCCGTACTCGCCTAAGTTAAAAACACTCCAAGTGGAGAGCAATCCTCCCACTCGGGGGCTTAGCTGTGATACGTCCATTTTGCATCATGCTTTTATATCGATATTTATTGCATTATGGGCTGTTATTACACGTTATGTCACAATACTTATGGCTATTCTCTCTTATTTTACAAGGTTTAACATGAAGAGGGAGAATGCGGGCAGCTGGGATTCTGGGCTGGAAAAGGATCAAATATTGGAGACCTATTCAGCACAACTCCAAAAGTCCCGAAACTCCACGAAAGTCATTTTTGGAATTAATAAAAAATATCCAGCGAAAGAAATACCTGAGCGGAACCAATCTAGGGCTCCGGCAGAGCTGTTCTGCCGGGGAAACTTCCCTCCGGGAGGGGGAAATCATCACCAACGATCCTCTCATCAGGAGGGGGTCAATATCCATCAACATCTTCACCAGCACCATCTCCTCTCAGACCCTAGTTCATCTCTTGTATCCAATCTTTGTATCAAAACCTCAGATTGGTACCTGTGGGTTGCTAGTAGTGTTGATTACTCCTTGTAGTTGATGCTAGTTGGTTTATTTGGTGGAAGATCATATGTTCAGATCCTTAATGCATATTAATACCCCTCTGATTATGAACATGAATATGCTTTGTGAGTAGTCACGTTTGTTCCTGAGGACATGGGAGAAGTCTTGCTATTAGTAGTCATGTGAATTTGGTATTCGTTTGATATTTTGATGAGATGTATGTTGTCTTTCCTCTAGTGGTGTTATGTGAATGTCGACTACATGACACTTCACCATTATTTGGGCCTAGAGGAAGTCATTGGGAAGTAATAAGTAGATGATGGGTTGCTAGAGTGACAAAAGCTTGAACCCTAGTTTATGCGTTGCTTCGTGAGGGGCTGATTTGGATCCATATGTTTCATGCTATGGTTAGGTTTACCTTAATACTTCTTTTGTAGTTGCGGATGCTTGCAATAGGGGTTAATCATAAGTGGGATGCTTGTCCAAGAAAGGACAGTACCCAAGCACCAGTCCACCCACATATCAAATTATCAAAGTAACGAACGTGAATCATATGAGCGTGATGAAAACTAGCTTGACGATAATTCCCATGTGTCCTCGGGAGCGCTTTTCTCATTATAAGAACTTGTCCAAATTTGTCCTTTGCTACAAAAAGGATTGGGCCACCTTGCTGCACCTTATTTACTTTCATTGCTTGTTACCCATTACAAATTATCTTATCACAAAACTATCTGTTACCTACACTTTCAGTGCTTGCAGAGAATACCTTACTGAAAACCGCTTGTCATTTCCTTTTGCTCATCGTTGGGTTCGACACTCTTACTTATCAAAAGGACTACAATAGATCCCCTATACTTGTGGGTCATCAAGCTGCGACCCCGTACTCGCCTGATTTAAAAACACTCCGAGTGGAGAGCAATCCTCCCACTCAGGGGGCTTAGCTGCGACCATGGTTTTAAATAGCGGATAGCGGGCTGGTAGCGGATTGGGGTCTGCGTAGCGGAATGCGGATAGCAGGTGATATTGCGGGCGCTATGTCCACATAGCGGATTTGTAAAAACACTAGATTGTTGTGTATATTTCTAGATCCTTCACAAAAAGTAATTACATTTAATTTGATCAATAGCGGATGCTATTGCACTAGCGCTATTGCAGACGCAATAGCGGATGCTATCTCCGCTATTTGAAACTATGGCTGCGACCCCGTACTTGCCTAAGTTAAAAACACTATGAGTGGAGAGCAATCCTCCCACTCAGGGGCTTAGCTGCGACCCCGTACTCGCCTAAGTTCAAAACACTCCGAGTGGAGAGCAATCCTCCCACTCAGGGGCTTAGCTGCGACCCCGTACTCGCCTAAGTTAAAAACACTCCAAGTGGAGAGCAATCCTCCCACTCGGGGGCTTACCTGTGACCCCGTACTCGCCTAAGTTAAAAACATTCCAAGTGGAGAGCAATCCTCCCACTCGGGGGCTTAGCTGCGACCCCGTACTCGTCTAAGTTCAAAACACTCCGAGTGGAGAGCAATCCTCCCACTCGGGGGCATAGCTGCAACCCCGTACTCGCCTAAGTTAAAAACATTCCGAGTGGAGAACAATCCTCCCACTCGGGGGCCTTGCTGCGACCCCGTACTCACCTAAGTCGCAAAGATCCTCTATGCTACGTCACAAGTACAATGTACGCTCCATCTCGATCTGCAAGGACGACGAGGTGTCGACTGAACACAATGTCAGAGCTGCACCACAAGTACAACATACGCTCCATCTCGATCCACAAGGATGACAAGGTGTCGACTGAACACAACATCAGAGCTGCGCCACAAGTACAACGTACGCTCCATCTCGATCCACAAGGACGACGTGGTGTCGACTGAACACAATGCCAGAGCTGCATCACAAGTATAATGTACGCTCCATCCCCATCCACAAGGACGATGAGGTGTCGACTGAACACAACGTCAGAGTCACTCGACGAAAGGTGACATGATCAAGTTTCACTCGGAATCGGAAAACATTCAAAAGTGATAAAGGCAAAGTCATCATATTCAAAGAAAACCAAGTTTAGAACTGCAGCAGGCAGAAGTACTCAGGCATCAGGCCTGAAGGAGTTTAACGGTTACAAAACCACTCGGCATTCCGTGGCAAATAAAGGTGGAGCATAATGTTTGTTCACTCGGCAGGAGGAGGACTTGCTGGCTCGACGAAGCTGTCAAGGTCGATGTTGTCTGCGATACGACTGGCAGCGTCAAGGAAGCTGTCCATGAAGGACTGGAAGCTGAGCTTCTTAGTGTTGTCAACCTTGAGAGCTTCCAGCTTGTCTTCTCTCAAATCCTTACAGTGGACTCGGACCAACGACAAAGCAACATCGGCGCCACAGCGAGCAGATGACTTCTTCCACTCCTGCACTTGACCAAGGATTTCATTCAGTCAAGTCATCATAGACTCAAGATCTTTTGGGAGTTCCGCTTGAGGCCAGAGTTCAGCACCGATCCGTGACATTGCCACCTTCAGACGAGCGAGATAATCCACAACATTGTCCAGACGAGACTCCAATTGCAGCACACTCATCGCGACGTCATCTTTGATAGGAGAGTTTATAGGGTCAAGACCTGTCTCGACCCGCCCAGTCTCTGCTTCAAAATCTTGACAAAGTTCTGCACAGTCAGAAAGGCGGTGAGTCGATAGTTCAATAAGATGTGTCAGTCGACATCGACAAATCAGTCAAACAAAAGGAAATACCTTCAAGCTTCAAGACCAGCTTCTCAGCAAGTTGTCCCAGATAAGCCTCTAGTTCACCCTTCTTGGCCTCGAGACTTCCAACCTCGTCAGTCAAGTTTTCCTTGTCCTTCTTCAGCCTCGCAACCTCCTGGTTGGCTTCAGTAATGGCAGTCTTCAACTTGGAGTTCTCCTCTTCCAACTGGTGGAAGATCATATGTTCAGATCCTTAATGCATATTAATACCCCTCTGATTATGAACATGAATATGCTTTGTGAGTAGTTACGTTTGTTCCTGAGGACATGGGAGAAGTCTTGCTATTAGTAGTCATGTGAATTTGGTATTCCTTCGATATTTTGATGAGATGTATGTTGTCTTTCCTCTAGTGGTGTTATGTGAACGTCGACTACATGACACTTCACCATTATTTAGGCCTAGAGGAAGTTGGGAAGTAATAAGTAGATGATGGGTTGCTAGAGTGACAGAAGCTTAAACCCTAGTTTATGTGTTGCTTCGTAAGGGGCTGATTTGGATCCATATGTTTCATGCTATGGTTAGGTTTACCTTAATACTTCTTTTGTAGTTGCGGATGCTTGCAATAAGAGTTACTCATAAGTGGGATGCTTGTCCAAGAAAGGTCAGTACCCAAGCACCGGTCCACCCACGTATCAAATTATCAAAGTAACGAACGTGAATCATATGAGCGTGACGAAAACTAGCTTGACGATAATTCCCATGTGTCCTCGGGAGCACTTTTCTCATTATAAGAACTTGTCCAGGCTTGTCCTTTGCTACAAAAAGGATTGGGCCACCTTGCTGCACCTTATTTACTTTCATTGCTTGTTACCCGTTAGAAATTATCTTATCACAAAACTATCTGTTACCTACAACTTCAGTGCTTGCAGAGAATACCTTACTGAAAACCGCTTGTCATTTCCTTCTGCTCCTCATTGGGTTCGACACTCTTAATTATCGAAAGGACTACGATAGATCCCCTATACCTGTGGGTCATCAAGACTCTTTTCTGGCGCCATTGCCGGGGAGTGAAGCGCCTTTGGTAAGTGGAACTTGGTAAGGAAACATTTATATAGTGTGCTGAAATTTACTGTCACTTGTTACTATGGAAACTAATCCTTTGAGGGGCTTGTTCGGGGTATCTTCACCCCGACCAGTAGAGCAAAGAGTTGCTCCTCAACCTACTAAACCTACTGAAAATGTTTACTTTGAAATTCCTTCAGGTATGGTAGAGAAACTACTAGCTAATCCCTTTGCAGGAGATGGAACATTGCATCCCGATTTACACCTTATCTATGTGGATGAAGTTTGTGGATTATTTAAGCTTGCAGGTATGCCCGATGATGTTGTTAAGAGGAAGGTCTTCCCTTTATATTTGAAGGGAGACGCATTGACATGGTATAGGCTATGTGATGATACGGGATCTTGGGACTATAAACGATTGAAATTGCAATTTCACCATAAGTTTTATCCTATGCACCTTGTTCATCGTGATCGTAATTATATATATAATGTTTGGCCTCGCAAAGGAGAAAGTATCGCTCAAGCTTGGGGGAGGCTTAAGTCAATGTTATATTCATGCCCCAATCATGAGCTCTCAAGAGAAATGATTATTCAAAAAAATTATGCTCGACTTTCTCTCAATGATCGCACCATGCTTGATACTTCTTGTGCTGGTTCTTATATGATGAAGACTATTGAATTCAAGTGGGATTTATTGGAAAGAATTAAACACAACTCTGAAGACTGGGATTCCAACGATGGTAAGGAGTCAGGTATGACACCTAAGTTTGATTGTGTTAAATATTTTATAGATACTGATGCTTTTCGTGGATTTAGCACTAAATATGGACTTGACTCTGAGATAGTAGTTTCTTTCTGCGAATCATTTGCTGCTCATGTTGATCTCCCTAAGGAGAAGTGGTTTAAATATAATCCTCCCACTAAAGTAAAACTAGTTGCACATGTTACAGTTGAAGAAAAGACTATCACTTATAATGATCCTATTGTTCCTACTACTTATGTTGAGAAACCACCTTTCCCTGTTAGGATAAAGGATCATCCTAAAGCTTCAACTGTGGTTCGTAAGAGTAATACTAGAACTTATACACCTCCCGAGCAAATTAAAGTTGAACTTAGTATTGCTATGGTTAAAGATCTCTTGGCTGATAATATTGATGGGCATGTTATTTATTTCTGTGAACAGGCTGTTAATATTGCTAGACCTGATGCTGATACATAGACCTGTTGTAGGCATGCCTATTATTTCTGTTAAAATAGGAGATCATTGTTATCATGGCTTATGTGATATGGGTGCTAGTGCTAGTGCAATACCTCATTCCTTATACAAAGAAATTATGCATGACATTGCACCTGCTGAGATAGAAGATATTGCTCTTACAATTAAACTTGCCAACAGGGATATTATTTCACCAATTGGGATTGTTAGAGATGTTGAAGTCTTGTGTGGGAAAGTTAAATACCCTATTGATTTTCTTGTTCTTGGCTCCCCACAAGATGACTTTTGTCCCATCATATTTGGTAGACCCTTCTTGAATACTGTTAATGCTAGGATTGATTGCAAAAAGGATGTTGTTACTATTGGGTTAGGTGATATGTCTCATGAGTTTAATTTTGCTAAATTTCGTAGACAACCCCATGATAAAGATTTGCCTAGTAAGGACGAAATTATTGGTCTTGCTTCTATTGCCGTGCCTCCTACTAATCCGTTAGAACAATATTTGCTAGACCATGAAAATGATATGTTTATGAATGAAAGAAGGGAAATAGATGAAGTATTATTTAAACAGGGTCCTATTTTGAAACACAATTTGCCTGTTGAAATTCTAGGGGATCCCCCTCCACCCAAGGGTGATCCCGTGTTTGAGCTTAAACCATTACCTGATACTCTTAAATATGCTTATCTTGATGAAAAGAAGATATATCATGTTATTATTAGTGCTAACCTTTCAGAACAGGAAGAGGAAAGATTATTGAAAACTTTGAAGAAGCATCATTCTGCTATTGGATATACTCTTGATGATCTTAAGGGAATTAGTCCCACTCTATGCCAACACAAAATAAAATTGGAAGAAGATGCCAAACCAGTTAGAGATCATCAACGACGGTTAAATCCTAAGATGAAAGAAGTGGTCAGAAAGGAAATACTAAAGCTCCTTGAGGCAGGTATAATTTATCCCGTTGCTAATAGTCAGTGGGTAAGTCATGTCCATTGTGTCCCTAAGAAGGGAGGTATTACTGTAGTCCCTAATGATAAAGATGAATTGATCTCGCAAAGGATTATTACAGGTTATAGGATGGTAATTGATTTTCGTAAATTAAATAAAGCTACTAAGAAAGATCATTACCCTTTACCTTTTATTGATCAAATGCTAGAAAGATTGTCCAAACATACACATTTCTGTTTTCTAGATGGTTATTCTGGTTTCTCTCAAATACATGTGTCGGTGGACGATCAAGCAAAGACTACTTTTACTTGCCCTTTCGGTACTTTTGCTTATAGACGTATGCCTTTTGGTTTATGTAATGCACCTGCTACCTTTCAAAGATGCATGATGGCTATATTCTCTGACTTTTGTGAAATGATTTGTGAGGTATTCATGGATGATTTCTCCATTTATGGATCCTCTTTTGATGATTGCTTGAGCAACCTTGATCGAGTTTTGCAGAGATGCGAAGATATTAGTCTCGTCTTGAATTGGGAAAAGTGCCACTTTATGGTTAATGAAGGCATTGTCTTGGGGCATAAAATTTCTGAAAGAGGTATTGAAGTTGATAAAGCTAAAGTTGATGCTATTGAAAAGATGTCGTGTCCCAAGGACATTAAAGGTATACGAAGTTTCCTTGGTCATGCCGATTTTTATAGGAGGTTGATTAAGGACTTTTCTAAAATCTCTAGGCCTCTAACTAATTTATTGCAAAAAGATATTCCTTTTATCTTTGATGATGATTGTGTAGACGCATTTGAAATACTTAAGAAAGCTTTGATTTCTGCACCTATTGTTCAGCCACCTGATTGGAATTTACCCTTCGAAATTATGTGTGATGCTAGCAATTATGCCGTAGGTGATGTTCTAGGACAAAGAGTTGATAAGAAACTAAATGTTATTCAATGTGCTAGTAAAACTCTAGACATTGCTCAAAGAAATTATGCTACTACTGAAAAAGAATTCTTAGCAGTTGTATTTGCATGTGATAAGTTCAGACCTTATATTGTTGATTCTAAAGTAACTATTCACACTGATCATGCTGCTATTAAATATATTATGGAAAAGAAAGACGCTAAACCTAGACTTATTAGATGGGTTCTCTTGCTCCAAGAATTTGATTTGCATATTATTGATAGAAAGGGAGCTGAGAACCCCGTTGCAGACAACTTGTCTAGGTTAGAGAATGTTCTTGATGACCCACTACCTATTGAGATAGCTTTCCTAATGAACAATTAGCTGTCATAAATGCTTCTCGTACTACTCCATGGTATGCTAATTATGCTAAATACATTGTTGCTAAATTTATACCACCTAGTTTCACATACCAGCAAAAGAAAAAGTTCTTCTATGATTTAAGACATTACTTCTGGGATGACCCACACCTTTATAAAGAAGGAGTAGATGGTGTTATTAGGCGTTTTGTACCTGAGCATGAACAGGAACAGATCCTACGCAAGTGTCACTCTGAGGCATATGGAGGACACCATGCTAGAGATAGAACTGCACATAAGGTATTGCAATCCGGTTTTATTGGCCTACTCTCTTCAAAGATGCTCGTAAGTTTGTCTTGTCTTGTGATGAATGTCAAAGAATTGGTAATATTAGTAGACGTCAAGAAATGCCTATGAATTATTCTCTTGTTATTGAACCATTTGTGTTTGGGGCTTTGATTATATGTGACCGTTTCCTGCCTCTAATGGGTATACACATATTTTAGTTGCTGTTGATTATGTTACTAAGTGGGTAGAAGCTATTCCAACTAGTAGTGATGATCATAACACCTCTATTAAGATGCTTAAAGAAGTTATTTTTCCGAGGTTTTAAGTCCCTAGATACTTAATGACTGATGGTGGTTCACATTTTATTCATGGTGCCTTTCGTAAAATGCTTGCTAAGTATGATGTTAATCATAGAATTGCATCTCCATATCACCACAGTCTAGTGGTCAAGTAGAATTGAGTAATAGAGAACTCAAATTAATTCTGCAAAAGACTATTAATAGATCTAGAAAGAATTGGTCCAAGAAACTTGATGATGCATTATGGGCTTATAGAACTGCATATAAGAATCCTATGGGTATGTCTCCATATAAATGGTTTATGGAAAAGCATGTCACTTACCTCTCGAACTTGAACATAAGGCATATTGGGCCATTAAAGAGCTCAATTATGATTTCAAACTTGCCGGTGAGAAGAGGTTATTTGACATTAGCTCACTTGATGAATGGAGAACCCAGGCCTACGAGAATGCCAAACTGTTTAAAGAAAAAGTTAAAAGATGGCATGACAAGAGGATACAAAAGCGTGAGTTTAATGTTGGTGATTATGTTTTGCTTTTCAATTCTCGTTTAAGATTTTTTGCAGGAAAGCTTCTCTCTAAATGGGAAGGCCCTTACGTTATTGAGGAGGTATATCGTTCCGGTGCCATAAAAATCAACAATTTCGAAGGCACAAATCCGAGGGTGGTGAACGGTCAAAGAATCAAACATTATATCTCAGGTAATCCTATAAATGTTGAAACTATTGTTATTGAAATTGTAACCCTGGAGGAATACATAAGGGACACCTTCCAGAATGTTTTAGACTCCGAAAAGGAATAGGTATGTGGTACGGTAAGTAAACCGACTCCAAAATAGTTCTAATGGCAATTTTTCTCCGTTCTGGAATATTTAAGAAAATAGAAAAATAGGAAGTAGTCCGGGAAGGACAAGAGGCATCCACGAGGGTGGAGGGCGTGCCCTACCCTACTTGGTGCGCCCTCCTGCCTCGTGGGCACCTCGTGTGCTCTCTGGACTCTGTTTTATTGCACGATACTTCTTTCGGTCAGTAAAAAATCATTATATAATCTCCGGAAGGTTTTGACCAACGTATCACACAAAAATCTTCTGTATTTGTTTCGAGTTGTTTCTGCCGCAGATTAGAGCAATATGTCATCCCAGGATTCGGAGGGAGAAAGGTATGTGGCTAATTACCTTGCAGACCCTAAGGTCTATGGGGACTTGGAGCATTGTGGCTGGACCACTGAGGAAGAAGAAGACTACGAGCCTAAGGGAAAGGAGGAGAAGAGCTCAGATGAAGATGAAGTCCTGTTACTTCAACCTAGGGACATGCACGTGGAGTTTAAAAAGTCAAGCCTCCCCGATAGGGCAAAGAAACCCAAGATCGAGTTTATCCCTTTTCGTCTCTTGCAGGAAAACAAACAGGAACTATGCAAAAGGATATTAAGCCTTAAGCAGGAGATCGATGATCTAAGGGAGCAAAATTCTATTCTCAAGCGCAAATTAAGGAAGAAGCCTACATCATCAACAACTCCTACATCACCACCTTCGAGGAAATAATCACCTGGGTATGGGCACTCCCCTTGGCAACTGCCAAGCTTGGGGGAGGTGCCCCGGTATCGTATCACCATCACACTCCTATCTTTACCGTTTTTCTTAGTTCGATCCTTTCGGTAATATCTTGATCTAGTAGAATAAAGTTTGGTATGAATTAGTTTTGAGTTTTGCTTTGTGATCCCTCTATGTAATCGAGTCCATGAGCTATATATAATAAAGATTAGTTTTGAGTCAAGGGCATTTCTATCTTGCTATGATCTTAAGTGCATAAAAGAATAAAAAGAATAAAAGAGTTCATATTGATCTTATGGATAGTAATGACTTCACACATAAAAAGTATGAGGCTTAAAAGTTGTTGAGAGTTGGCAAACGTAGTTTTGGTCATCGCTGCAATTAATAGGAAGTAATAAAGAAAGAGAGGCTCTCACATATAA
This sequence comes from Triticum aestivum, assembly GCF_018294505.1. Taxonomy (NCBI): domain Eukaryota; kingdom Viridiplantae; phylum Streptophyta; class Magnoliopsida; order Poales; family Poaceae; genus Triticum; species Triticum aestivum. The sequence goes on along the minus strand of NC_057810.1, from coordinate 542,380,473 downwards.
ATATACTATCTTGGACATCTTTTATGACTGTGAGCACTCATTAAAGTATGACATGCTAAAGAGTTGACGTTGGACAAGGAAGACAACGTAATGGGTTTATGTTCTCTCACATCTTAGTTAAAGTATATTGTCATGGATCATTCAAACATGTTGAGCTGGCCTTTCCCCCTCATGCTAGCCAAATTCCTTGCACCAAGTAGAGATACTACTTGTGCTTCCAAATATCCTTAAACCCAGTTTTGCCATGAGAGTCCACCATACGTACCTATGGATTGAGTAAGATCCTTCAAGTAAGTTGTCATGTTGCATGCAACAAAAATTGCTCTCTAAATATGTATGACTTATTAGTGCAGAGAAACTAAACTTTATACGATCGTGTGAGATGGAAGTAATAAAAGCGACGGACTGCATAATAAAGGTTCATATCACAAGTGGCAATATAAAGCGACGTTCTTTTGCATTAAGATTTTGTGCATCCAACCAAAAAGCACATGACAACCTCTGCTTCCCTCTGCGAAGGGCCTATATTTTACCTTATGTCTTTTACATTATGCAAGAGTCAAGGTGATCATCACCTTTCCCTTTTTTCATTTTATCCTTTGGCAAGCACCTCGTGTTGGAAAGATCCTGATATATATATCCAATTGGATGTAAGTTAGCATGAACTATTATTGTTGACATTACCATTGAGGTAAAAGGTTGGGAGGCAACACAATAAGCCCCTATCTTTCTCTGTGTCTGATTGAAATTCCAGAACCATAAGTATTGCGTGAGTGTTAGCAATTGTGAAAGACTAAATGATAGTTGAGTATGTGGACTTGCTAAAAAGCTCTATTATTTACTCTTTCCCATGTTATGATAAAATGCAATTGCTTAAATGACTAAGATTATAGTTTGTTAGTTCTCAATGAAGTTTCTGAATCATACTTGACATTGTGAATAGATTGTTACTTGATCATAAGAAATCATATGACAAAATATATATATGTTACTGTTATAAGAATGATCATGATGCCCTCATGTTCGTATTTTATTTTTATCGACACCTCTATCTCTAAACATGTGGACATATTTTTCCATATCGGCTTCCGCTTGAGGACAAGCGAGGTCTAAGCTTGGGGGAGTTGATACGTCTATTTTGCATCATGTTTTTATATCGATATTTATTGCATTATGGGTTGTTATTACACATTATGTCAAAATACTTATGGCTATTCTCTCTTATTTTACAAGGTTTAACATGAAGAGGGAGAATGTCAGTAGCTGGGATTCTGGGCTGGAAAAGGAGCAAATATTGGAGACCTATTCAACACAGCTCCAAAAGTCCTGAAACTCCACGAAAGTCATTTTTGGAATTAATAAAAAATATCCAGTGGAAGAAATACCTGAGGGGGGCCACCCACCGTCCATGAGGGTGGGGGGCGCGCCCACCCTTACAGGGCGCGCCCCCCTGCCTCGTGGGCCACCTGGCAGCCCTCTGGTGCCCATCTTATGCTATATGAGGTCTTTTACCCTGGAAAAAATCAGAAGCAAGTTTACGGGACGAAACTCCGCCGCCACGAGGCGGAACCAATCTAGGGCTCCGACAGAGCTCTTCTGCCGGGGAAACTTCCCTCCGGGAGGGGGAAATCATCACCATCATCATCACCAACGATCCTCTCATCGGGAGGGGGTCAATCTCCATCAACATCTTCACCAGCACCATCTCCTCTCAAACCCTAGTTCATCTCTTGTATCCAATCTTTGTATCAAAACCTCAGATTGGTACCTATGGGTTGCTAGTAGTGTTGATTACTCCTTGTAGTTGATGCTAGTTGGTTTATTTGGTGGAAGATCATATGTTCAGATCCTTAATGCATATTAATACTCCTCTGATTACGAACATGAATATGCTCTGTGAGTAGTTACATTTGTTCCTGAGGACATGGGAGAAGTTTTGATAATAGTAGTCATGTGAATTTGGTATTCGTTCGATATTTTGATGAGATGTATGTTGTCTTTCCTCTAGTGGTGTTATGTGAACGTCGACTACATGACACTTCACCATTATTTGGGCCTAGAGGAAGGCATTGGGAAGTAATAAGTAGATGATGGGTTGCTAGAGTGACAGAAGCTTAAACCCTAGTTTATGCGTTGCTTCGTAAGGGGCTGATTTGGATCCATATGTTTCATGCTATGGTTAGGTTTACCTTAATACTTCTTTTGTAGTTGCGGATGCTTGCAATAGGGGTTCATCATAAGTGGGATGCTTGTCCAAGAAAGGGCAGTACCCAAGCACCGGTTCACCCACATATCAAATTATCAAAGTAACGAACGCGAATCATATGAGCATGATGAAAACTAGCTTGACGATAATTCCCATGTGTCCTCGGGAGCGCTTTTGTAATTATAAGAACTTGTCTAGACTTGTCCTTTGATACAAAAAGGATTGGGCCACCTTTCTGCACCTTATTTACTTTCATTGCTTGTTACCCGTTACAAATTATCTTATCACAAAACTATCTGTTACCTACAATTTCAGTGCTTGCAGAGAATACCTTACTGAAAACCGCTTGTCATTGCCTTCTGCTCCTCGTTGGGTTCCACACTCTTACTTATCGAAAGGACTACGATAGATCCCCTATACTTGTGGGTCATCAAGTTGCGACCCCGTACTCGCCTAAGTTAAAAACACTTCAAGTGGAGAGCAATCCTCCCACTCGGGGGGCTTAGTTGCGACCCCGTACTTGCCTAAGTTAGAAACACTCCGAGTGGAGAGCAATCCTCCCACTCAGGGGCTTAGCTGCGACCCCGTACTCGCCTAAGTTAAAAACACTCCGAGTGAAGAGCAATCCTCCCACTCGGGGGCTTAGATGCGACCCCGTACTCGCCTAAGTTAAAAACACTCTGAGTGGAGAGAAATCCTCCCACTCGGGGGCTTAGTTGCGACCCCATACTCGCCTAAGTTAAAAACATTCCAAGTGGAGAGCAATCCTCCCACTCGGGGGGTTAGTTGCGAGTCCGTACTCGCCTAAGTTAAAAACACTCCGAGTGGAGAGCAATCCTCCCACTCGGGGGCTTAGCTGCGACCCCGTACTCGCCTAAGTTAAAAACATTCTGAGTGGAGAACAATCCTCCCACTCGGGGGCTTAGCTGCGACCCCGTACTCGCCTAAGTTGCAAAGATCCTCTGTGCTACGTCATAAGTACAACATACGCTCCATCTCGATCCGCAAGGACGACGAGGTGTGGACTGAACACAATGTCAGAGCTGCACCACAAGTACAACGTACGCTCCATCTCGATCCACAAGGACGACAAGGTGTCGACTGAACACAACGTCAGAGCTGCGCCACGAGTACAATGTACGCTCCATCTCGATCCACAAGGACGACGTGGTGTCGACTGAACATAACGCCAGAGCTGCATCACAAGTACAACGTACGCTCCATCCCGATCCACAAGGACGATGAGGTGTCGACTGAACACAATGTCAGAGTCACTCGACGAAAGGTGACATGATCAAGTTTCACTCGGAATCGGAAAACATTCAAAAGCGATAAAGGCAAAGTCGTCGTATTCAAAGAAAACCAAGTTCAGAACCGCAACGGGCAGAAGTACTCAGGCATCAGGCCTGAAGGAGTTTAACGGTTACAAAACCACTCGGCATTCCGAGGCAAATAAAGGTGGAGCATAATGTTTGTTCACTCGACAGGAGGAGGACTTGCTGGCTCGACGAAGCTGTCAAGGTCGATGCTGTCTGCGATACAAGCGGTGGCGTCAAGGAAGTTGTCCATGAAGGACTGGAAGCTGAGCTTCTTAGTGTTGGCAACCTTGAGAGCCGCCATCTTGTCTTCTCTCACATCCTTACAGTGGACTCAGACCAACGATAGAGCAACATCGGCACCACAACAAGCAGATGACTTCTTCCACTCCTGCACTCGACCAAGGATTTCATTCAGTTGAGTCATCAGAGACTCGAGATCTTTTGGGAGTTCCGCTTGAGGCCAGAGTTCAGCGCCGATCCGCGACATTGCCGCCTTCAGACGAGCGAGATAGTCCACAACACTGTCCAGATGAGACTCCAATTGCAGCACGCTCATCGCAACGTCATCTTTGACAGGAGAGTTTATAGGGTCAAGGCCTATCTCGACCCGCCCAGTCTCTGCTTCGAAATCTTGACAAAGTTCCGCATAGTCAGAAAGGCGGTGAGTCGATAGTTTAATAAGATGTGTCAGTCGACATCGACAAATCAGTCGGACAAAAGTAAATACCTTCAAGATTCAAGAGCAGCTTCTCAGCAAGCTGTCCCAGATAAGCCTCTAGTTCACCCTTCTTGGCCTCGAGACTTCCAACCTCGTCAGTCAAGTTTTCCTTGTCTTTCTTCAGCCTCGCAACCTCCTGGTTGGCTTTAGTAACGACAGTCTTCAACTTGGAGTTCTCCTCTTCCAACTTGTTGAATGAGGCCAACTTCTTGTCAACAAGTGTCGTTTTCTCTTGCGCCTCCTTCTGTGCTGTGGCAAGGTCTTGATCCTTCTTCTCTAGAGCCTGCTTCATTTTCTCTAAAGAAATAACATTCTTCAGACAAGCTTGGAGTTGACGGTTTTCACTATGCACATCTGTTCAGGTGGAGTCACTCGGTTCAAGAGACTAAAAGGGAAAAAATTCATATGGTGGACAGTCGATGAATTATTACCTCCCATGGTAGCTGCTTCTTCCTGGGCCTTCCTGCTCCAGATTGAAGTTGAGGCTGATCTGCTTCTTCTCCAGTTCAGCAAATTGGGCTCCAAAATCACAAGATTTCTGCAGTCAGTAAAAAAAGATATGTCAGTCAATAGAAACAAAGATCAGTCACAGCAGAAATTGCTCTAAGACTACCGTCGAATCAAACATTCAACAGTAGTCTCGGGGACTACACCCAGTGGGTGCACTTGGCGTGCCCCCATTGGCCCGTTTTTCTAGTATGCATGGTCTGCCCAGCATGAGTATGCAGAAAAAGAGAGAGAAGAAGATAAGAGATTCTCAGACCCCGACTACCAGCAGTCGACCGCGGTCTCGGGGACTACACCCAGTGGGTGCACTCAGTGTGCCCCCACTAGTCTGGATTCCACTCGGATCAAGCTATTCAACCGAGTGAAAGAACAATGAAATAACATTCGACAAAGACCCCCGTCGCGTCGAACACCCGACGGCGGTCTCAGGGACTACATCCAGTGGGTGCACTCTGCGTGCCCCCACTGGTTCAGAAAAACGCTCGACTCAACCTGGTCGGCTCAAGTGGAAGTACTATTCAACACTAAGTCAAAACACACAGTGGGTGATTGGATGCGAAATGCAGACCCATGATAGATGCACATAAAGGTTCCAAAGCGCTCATCCAGGGACACCTTACAAACAATAAAGCAGCAGTTGCAACTACCACTAATCAAGAGACCTGCAACTACCACTAATCAAGAGACCAGTCGGAAACCAACTGACTTTGACATTGGCTTGCAGAGCAGTGCTGGCATTGTAGGCAACCTGACTGGCCTCGTGCACCACCTTCATCTGCTCCATCACAAGGTTTGCCTAGAGAAGGGCCTCCCTGGCGGTACTCGGCGGTCGTCTGGAGTGTGATATGCAGCAAAGAGCGATGACAACAATATAGTCGGAGCTGTCACAGGATCTGAAGCATAGAGTTGTGCAAGCGAAGCGGAGACTTGAGCAGTCGACACCGAGGGACATTCGGTCAACAGTGGATTGGCAAAAGAAACATTTGCCCAAGCCAGATCTCTTGATCGCTAGACCACCATCTCCGGTGCTGATGTCGACTGAGACCCCTGGCCTGCAGCCCTCCTCCTGCTTGAATCCCTGCCCCTCCTTCCCGTGTCTTTCAGAGGCGCTTCTTCCTCGTCGTCTGGAAGCTCAATGGCATCCCGCGGAGCTGCAACAAAATGCAATCATAAGGGCACAATCGTCAGACAATCCAGTCGACAAAACAAATTCAAGACGGCAAGAGCGTACTAGCTTTGGAAGTAGCTGCGTCATCAGCCTCCTCATCACCCGAAGCCTTGTCAATATCCATGGAGGTCCCGGAAGTTGCAGCACTGAAAAGTTCATAATCCATTCGGTCAGAGCAAAAGTATGAGTCGGTAGAGAAAACACAGAAAGATAGAACACTCACGCAGAAGCAACAGGAACGTCCATCTTGATCTTGGGCAAGGTCTTCCAAGACTTTGAAGGGGCGACCTTGGGCTACTTGGCAACCTTCTCTGTCAGCTTCGAAGTCGAAGTCCGAGTGCGCTTATGTGCTTGCGTACTCGGAGCCACAGTCTTGCCACACCCGCCCGCTGGATCATGGAACTGCTTGGATCGACGCTCAATGCGAGGTGGTGAGTCGACTTCCACTTTGTCGTCCGACTCATCGCTCTCTTCCTCGTTGTCATCATCTGGGGATTGCAACTCACCACTTTCTTCGGTGCTATCCGCTCCCTCTTGGTCTTGCTTAGGCATCGAATACATCTCAGTGTAAACCTGCAAGGTGAGGGGTTAATCAAACATCAGTCGGATTCAGAAACAGGTACAAGACAGATTGAAGTACACTCGGTAGCAAAGATCAGACCTTGTCCAGCTGGTTGTCAGCGTCGAATGGATCGACTCTCCTGGCCCCCCGGGGTTATCTTTGTTCCCGGTAATGCTCTTCAGCCACAGGGCCACTGTCTCATCCGGAACCTCCTCTGGGTGGACCCGGGCGGTGTCATTGGCACCCGAGTACATCCACATCGAGTGGTCACGGGCTTGGAGTGGCTGGATGCATCAACTGAGAAACACCTCCAGTAAATCCATGCCAGTTACACCCTGACGGACCAACTGGACTACCCTCTCGACCAACATATCCGTCTCTACTTTCTCCGCTGCAGTCACGGTCAGTGAAGAAGGTTGTTGGGCTCGATCTAGGGAAAAAGGAGGAAGACCGGTCGACTGACCGGGGGTCGCAATATCCTGGCAGTAGAACCAGGTCGACTGCCAGCCCCTGACCGACTCGGGAAGTGTCATGGTAGGAAAAGTGCTCCTCTTCTTCATCTGGATCCCTAGACCCCCGCACATCTGGATCACATGCGTCCTCTCGTCACTCGGATTCGCCTTCTTCATGGTCTGGGAGTGGATTGTAAAAATGTGCTTCAAGAGACTCCAGTGCGGTCGACAACCCAAGAAGTTATCACACATAGACACGAACGCAGCAAGATACGTGATGGTATTGGGAGAGAAGTGGTGGAGTTGAGCACCGAAAAAGTTCAAAAAACCCTGGAAGAAAGGATGCGGAGGAAGGGAGAAGCCACGGTTGACATGGGTAGCAAGAAGGACGCACTCACCCGACTGCGGCTGAGGTTTCATCTCACCCTCCGGCAGCCTCGCAGCCCCAACGGTGATCAAACCAATGGCAGCCAGATCTTCCAGATCTTCTGGCCGGAGCGTAGATCGGATCCAATCTCCCTGAATCCAACCCGGTGGCAGCACAGACCTCGACGACGACCCCCGATTCATCTTCTTGCCCTTCGTCGCCGTCGTCGTTGTCGCCTTCTTTGCGCGCTCCAACGCCGTCGTCTTGTCCTTCACCATGGAGACGGGCTGTGCACTAACAAGCGACGACATCGAGGGTGAGAGTAGATGCGATGGAGAGGCAGAGGAGGAAGAAGGGGAACGGGAGCACACAGTGCAGACGCCTCGGCCTCGATGCCTTCTAAGGGCCTACTTCCGAGTGGCTGACACGTTGGCCCGAGCGATCCTGTCAAATCCCGCAACAGTTGCGCACCGATACGTGGCGAAAAAGGTGGGGCGGAAATCGAGGCGCCCCTGTCTATCCGTCCCGTTTACTACAGTGCGCTCCGCCTCGCGCGCTTCCCCAAAATTTCAAATCCCATGAGATCCGGGATCCGCAGTAACCAATCGCGCCAAAGATTTCGCATCGTAACAACACCCAAAGAGTGCCAGCATAAGTTCACTCGACAACCTCTGAATCGATCAAGGCGACTGAAATGAGGCCGAAGTTTCAGCATGGACCTCAAATCCAGTATGAATACTTGTGAAGCATAAGAGTCAAGGCAGGACCAACTTCAACCTTATTTCCACTCAGACCTCAATCCGTTCGGGGGCTAAGGACGATGCCATAGACCTAGGGTAGGGTCATAGGTCTGACCTATATGCCCCACCCAAGGTCACTACCCTAAAAGAAAAGACATTCAAAGCACAACAAGGAGTATCAACTGAAGCCATCGAGTGTAATCCACTCGACCGGTCACCTCACTCGGATACCCCCCTCTAATTTCACTCGACTAAGACGAAGTCATTCGACCATACAAGAAACCACTCAGAGTACAGAAGACCAGGAGTCACTCAGGATGGCAACGGTCAGGCGTTCACTCCGTAGTCAGGTCATTAAATACACTTTATAGCTGGCGTTATCAGTAACGCCCTATCTTAATGTACATTGAACCCCTGTAACGAAGGTGGGCTGGGGTCCCAGCGCACTGTATATAAGCCACCCCCCTCCTCTGGGACAAGGGTTTGCACCCCCTGTAACACACACACCCATATTCCAGTCGACCACCTTAGGGCACCAAGACGTAGGGCTTTTACCTCCTCTGAGAGGGGTCTGATCTCGTAAACTCGTGTGTACAACCTCGCCGTAGCTAGAGCCTCGCCTCCTCATATGTACCCCCTATTCTTACTGTCAAACTAGTACCACGACAGGCGCGCCATCCACCCTTGTGGCCGCCTCGAGGCTCCCCCGACTTCATCTCCAAGTCTCCTGGTTTGCTTCTGGTCCAAGAAAGATCATCGCGAAAGTTTTATTCCGTTTGGAATTTGTTTGGTATTCCTTTTCTGTGAAACTCTAAAACAGGCAAAAAAACAGAAACTGGCACTGGGCTCTAGGTTAATAGGTTAGTCCCAAAAATAATATAAAATAGCATATTAATGCATATAAAACATCTAAAACAGATAATATAATAGCATGGAACGATAAAAAATTATAGATACGTTGGAGACGTATCAGTAAGATACACCCACCATATACCTTCCTCAAAACAGCCACCATACCTACCTATTATGGCATTTCCATAGTCATTCCGAGATATATTGCCATGCAACTTTCCACTGTTCCGTTTATTATGACACGCTTCATCATTGTCATATTGCTTTGCATGACATGTAGTTGACATAGTATTTGTGGCAAGGCCACCGTTCATAATTTTCATACATGTCACTCTTGAGTCATTGCACATCCTGGTACACCGACGAAGGCATTCATATAAAGTCATACTTTGTTTTAAGTATCGAGTTTAATTCTTGAGTTGTAAGTAAATAAAAGTGTGATGATCATCATTATTATAATATTGTCCGTTGTGAGGGAAAAAAGGCCAAAGAAGCCAATAAAAAAGAGGCAAAAGAAGCCAATCAAAAAAAAGAGAAAAAATGAGAGAAAAGAGAGAAGGGGCAATGTTACTATCCCTTTTCCACACTTGTGCTGCAAAGTAGCACCATGATCTTCATGATAGAGAGTCTCTTATTTTGTCACTTCATATACTAGTGGGAAATTTTCATTATAGAACTTGGCCTGTATATTCTAATGATGGGATTCCTCAAATGTCCTAGGTCTTCATGAACAAGTAAGTTGGATGCACACCCACTTAGTTTATTTTTGAGCTTTCATAAACTTATAGCTCTAGTGCATCCGTTGCATGGCAATCCCTACTCACTCACATTGATATCTATTGATGGGCATATCCATAGCCCATTGATACGTCTAGTTGATGTGAGAATATATCCTTCTTTTTGTCTTCTCCACAACCACCATATTCTATTCCACCTATAGTGCTATGTCCATGGCTCACGCTCATGTATTGCATGAAAGTTGAAAAAGTTTGAGAATACTAAAGTATGAAATAATTGCTTGGCTGAAACTGGGGTTGTGCATGATTTGAATATTTTTGTGTGATGAAGATGGAGCATGGCTATATGATTTTGTGCCAGACTATATGATTTTGTAGGGATAAGCTTTCTTTGGCCATGTTATTTTGAGAAGACATAATTGCCTTATTAGTATGCTTGAAGTATTATTGTTTTTATGTCAATATTAAACTTTTTTTGAATCTTATGGGTCTAAATATTCTTGCCACAATATAGAATATTACATTGATAAATATGCTAGGTAGCATTCCACATCAAAAAATATATTTTTATCATTTACCTACTCGAGGACAAGTAGGAATTAAGCTTGGGGATGCTTGATACGTCTCCAACGTAACTATTTGATTGTTCCATGCTATTATATTATCCATCATGGATGTTTTATATGAATTTATATGCTATTTAATATTATTTTTGGGACTAACCTAATAACTTAGAGCCCAGTGCCACTTTCTATTTTCCCTTGTTTATGAGTTTTACAGAAAAGGAATACCAAAACGGAGTCCAAATGAGCTGAAAATTTACAGTGATTTTTTATGGACCAGAAGAAGCCCCCGAAGCAAAAGAGTTGGGCCAGAAGAGCCACGAGGCCTCCACAAGGGTGGAGGGCGCGCCCTACCCCTGCCCCCTGGGCACGCCCTCCGGTCTTGTGGGCTCCTCGTGGACCCCCCTGACTTGTTCTCGACGCCAAAAATTCCTATAAATATAGAAACCCCCAGAAATAAACCTAGATCGGGAGTTCCGCCGCCGCAAGCCTCTGTAGCCATCAAAAACCAACCGGGACCTTATTCCGGCACCCTGTCGGAGGGCGAAATCATCACCGGTGGCCATCTTCATCATCCCGATGCTCTCCATGACGAGGAGGGAGTAGTTCACCCTCGGGGCTGAGGGTATGTACCAGTAGCTATGTGTTTGATCTCTCTCTGTCTCTCTCGTGTTCTTAATTTGGCACGATCTTGATGTACCGCGAGCTTTGCTACTATAGTTGGATCTCTTGATGTTTCTCCCCCTCTACCTTCTTGTAATGGATTGAGTTTTCCCTTTGAAGTTATCTTATCGGATTGACTCTTTAAGGATTTGAGAACACTTGATGTATGTCTTGCATGTGCTTATCTGTGGTGACAATGGGACATTCACGTGGTCCACTTGATGTATGTTTTGGTGATCAACTTGCGGGTTCTGTGACCTTGTGAACTTATGCATAGGGGTTGGCACACATTTTCGTCTTGACTCTTCGGTAGAAACTTTGGGGCACTCTTTGAAGTTCTTTGTGTTGGTTTGAATAGAGGAATCTAGGATTGTGTGATGCATATCGTATAATCAAACTCGCGGATACTTGTGGTGACATTGGAGTATCTAGGTGACATCAGGGTTTTGGTTGATGTGTGTCTTAAGGTGTTATTTTAGTACGAACTATAGGGTTGTTTGTGACACTTATAGGAATAACCCAATAGATCGATCAAAAAGAATAACTTTGAGGTGGTTTCGTACCCTACAATAATCTCTTCGTTTGTTCTCCGCTATTAGTGACTTTGGAGTGACTCTTTGTTGCATGTTGATGGATTGTTATATGATCTAATTATGTCATCATTGTTGAGAGAACCTACACTAGTGAAAGTATGAACCCTAGGCCTTGTTTCTAAGCATTGCAATACCGTTTTCGGTCACTTTTATTACTAGTTACCTTGTTGTTTTTATATTTTTCATATTACAAAAACCTATATCTACCATCCATATTGCACTTGTATCACCATCTCTTCGCCGAACTAGTGCATCTATACAATTTACCATTGTATTGGGTGTGTTGGGGACATAAGAGACTCTTTATTACTCCCTCCGATCGGAAATACTTGTCATCAAAATGGGTAAAAGGAGATGTACCTAGACGTATTTTAGTTCTAGATACATTCATTTTTATCCATTTTGATGACAAGTATTTTCTTTGGTTGCAGGATTGTTTGAGAGAGACCATCTTAATCCTATGCCTCCCATGGATTGATAAACCTTAGGTTATCCACTTGAGGGAAATTTGCTACTGTCCTACAAAACTATGCGCTTGGAGGCCCAACACGAGTCTACAAGAAGAACGTTGTGTAGTAGACATTAATCGACTGTATGCATTGGGCATGAAAAAGCCGTCCATTTGCTTGGCAGGGATGTACAAAGGCGCCAAAGGAGCTTGCAGTGTGGTACTTGAGGCAGTGGCCACACAGGACCTCTGGATTTGGCATTCCTTCTTTGGTATGCCAGGAACTCACAATGACATTAACGTATTGCAGTGCTCGAATGTCTTTGCCAAGCTTGTTGAAGGTCATGTTGTTCCGATGAACTTCGAGGTCAATGGACGCCACTACAATAAGGGATACCACCTAGCAGATGACATCTATCCGAGATGGTCCACATTTGTGAAGACTATCTTAAATCGTGTGCCAAGAGGCAAGAACTCCTACTTTGCCAAGTGTTAGGAGGCTTGCAGGAAGGATGTCGAGCGGACATTTGGTGTGCTCCAATCTCGATTTGCTGTTGTCCGGTACCCCGCTCTGACCTGGTCGAAAGATCAAATGTGGGAAGTCATGACTTGCTGTGTCATCTTGCACAACATGATCATTGAGAGCGAGCAGGAAGAGACATTGTTTAACACCGAACCATATTATAGCGAGGGTCCTCTTGCCCAAGTTGATCACCAGCTACCGGCAACCTGTGCTGCCTTCCTCAATATGTGTGAGGAGATCCAAGACCCACATGTGCATTAAAAACTGCAGCATGATCTGGTGGAGCACCTATGGAGGCTCAAGGGCAACGCCTAGCTCGACGTGTGATGAAATATGAGTTTTTATTTGTGTTTGAATTATGAGTCTGATTCGTTAAACTATTTAACCTGTATTGATTTCTGCGATGAACTATGTGATAAAAATTAGTTCTATTGAATTTGTGCCGAAGCACGCCAAATGTGGGTGGAAATTGGGCCGAAATCGGAGGGGGGGGGGGGGTGTGGAGGGTGAACTTATGGGTCGGTTGGGAACCCGAGCTCCCATGCCCGGTTGACTTCGAGACGATGCTATTTTAATTTCGTGGGGGCGAACGGTTAAAGATGCTCTAAACATTACAATGGACCGGTTGGGTGCAATTTGAAAGGGAAAAACTGATTTTTTACTCGTGTAAAGCTTTACAGGGATCGGTTAGGGATGCTCTGACAAACCCTAACCCCTCGGGTCGATATCCCCTGGCCCTGGCTCAAGGAGAGCAATGGCGTGGAGCAGGGCAGCACACCGGCGCAGCACCGTCATGCCACTCCTACGCGCCGCGCTCCGCCGCTTCCTCTCCACGGAGTCTTCGGGGTTCCCGAAGCTACGGAATCTTCCGTACCGACTCCGCCGCGCCGCCGTCCCCGCTGCTCGCACCGCCGTCTCCGACTACCTCATCTCAACGCGCTGCCTCCCCTCCTCCCACGCCGACTCAATCACTGCGCTCGCGCCGTGCTCCCTCCACACCTTCCTCGCCGGCATCCCAGCCGTGCCCAGTACGCTCCCCTCCTCCGACCTCCCCTCCCTCCTCCGCCGCCACCTCTCCTACCATCCGCTCAACGAGCTTCCCTTCTTCCTCGAGTCCATCGGCTTGCCCCCCTCCACCGATTCCGATCTCATGTTCCTCACTGACCATCCGTCCCTCCTCCCCGCCGTTGCCGCGCTCGCGCATTTCGGCTTCCCGTGGTCCCGCCTCGGCCTGCTATTCCCCAATGTCCTCCTCCAAGTCCCTCCCGACCTCATCTCCGCCCGCCTCGTCGCCCTCGAGGAAAGCCTCCGCCCGCTGCCCCGTGCTGCGATTATCGCTGCCTGCCTCTCTTTCCCCTCGCTTATTGAGAACGATCTCTCCAGCAGTGCCCCCCTTGTCGATGATCTTATGATGGCGTATGGAGGATTGGGTCCGGATTTGGGGGCTAGCAATGACATTGATGTCTTCTTGCGAGTGTGCGGCAGGATGCAGATGTTCTACGATGCTGGGGTGAAGATTGGGAGCATCGGGGGGCTTGTTGGGTGCAATCAGAGGGTTTTTCTTGAGCTTAAGGAGGAGCGGATTGGTGAGAGGTTGAAATTCTTCAAGAGGCTGGGGCTGGCAGGGGAGGAGGCAGGGAGGTTCTTACTGAGCAATCCTGGGGTTTTGGATCTTGATTTTGATGATGTGGTGATCTCAGTGCCAGAGTACCTGAGGAGAGTTGGGTTGGCAGATGATGAGGTCGATGTGGCGGTGAAGACGCACCCGTATGTGGTTGGGAGGAACAGACTGGAGAACCTCCCTGGTGTGCTGCGTGCAATGGGACTGAATCATCGTTTCCTGGAGAAGATTTCTGGTGGTGGTGAGAGCTTGCGGTATTTATCACCAGATTTCGTGTTGGAGGATACTAGTTATGATATGGAGGTGGAGAGAGCATTCTCAGACAGAATGGTTAAGGTGAAGGCGGCGATGAATGCACAGCATGTGGACACCAAGCTTGAGTTCTTGAAGAGCATTGGGTATGGTGAGAACAAGATAGCCGCACACGTACTTCCTGTTCTGCACAGCACTCGGGAAATGCTGAATGAGCGATTTGACTACCTCCTGGAAAGAGGGGTGGAGTACAAGATGCTGTGTCGGATCGTGAGTGTGTTCCCAAAGGTGCTGAACCAAGGCAAGGAGATGCTCAATGAAAAGTTAAACTACATGACTCTGGATCTGGGATACTCTTTGGAGTATCTTGATTGCTTCCCAGCATTACTGTGCTTTGATTTGGAGAACCGGGTCAAGCCTAGGTATGCAATGCTTCGGTGGCTCCAAAGTTATGGTCTTCTTAAAAGACCATTAGCCCCTGCAACTGTGCTTGCTAACTCAGAGAAGAGGTTCATTTTCAACCTCTACAATATGCATCCTGCAGCGCCAAAGCTGTGGCTCGAGTGCTTCTCTTCAAGAATACACATGGAATATTACCTCAAGAATATACAGTCTCAGCATCCAGATAATGAATAATTAGCTATTGAATTATGTTGGCAAGATTATCAGAGCCGGAGGTACAGAGGATTGTCATCTCCAATTGTGGCATGCTTTCCCTCAGAAGGTACCTCTGAGTTGTTATATTATATCTTCCCATTGTGCAAAATTCTTTGCTCAGCGTGTTTTAGCTGTAGACACTGGATGTAGGATGAAATGAAATATATCAATTCAATAGCCAACCATGTAATTCAATTTTGCAAAAATTGTGCTGTACATTGTAGCTCTGAGACTAGTTACATTTCCGCCCTGTTTGGCGGTTATGTATTTCAAGGAAAGATATTCTGTATTGATCCGAGGTGAAAGACTAGCACTGATAATAATTAACTTTTTGGTTATTGATCGTACCATCATCCTCATATCATTGCATCATGTTGAACTCATGTATAATTCATGATAAGTTCTTCCGAGTGGATGATATTTTCCGGGCTGATCACTCAGCCATGGTATCTTCTCTGGTGACACAATGGTAAGAACATACTATATTAAACATAGATTGCTCGCTTCTGACAGGAAAAAACTTTGATTTTATTTGTATCTCTCTTCTTAATAGGTGGTGAATAAAGGGGCTTCGCAGGGCCATGCATTTGCGGCCGTTAGATCTGGTGCTCCCTCTGATCTGAACCGTCCATTTTTTTCTCTGTGTGAGATAGAAGTCCAGTCCACTAGCGGTAGAAAACCCTACCCGCCGCTCGGGCCCCTCCTTTTGCGCTCGTTTCCATTGCTTCGCCACCACCATTCTTCTCCTCCTTCATCCTCTCCCCGTGGTAGGACAGCGCCGCTGCTGCCTCGTTCCTCCGCTCCTCCCTGTCTGTCAGTCTCCGTCTTGAGCAGGGCACAGTTACCGTATACCGTCTAATCAGAACTGGACTGCATTGGCTGAAAATAACAGGTTAATCACCGCTGAAAACATGTTGACTCTAGATCAGGACACCCCAATCCAGAAAGCCATTGTAGAAGAGTTAAGTGGTAATTAATGGTGGCAGGACAGTCGCTTAATAATGCACTTGAAAAGATTTATTTTTCTACATCCATTGCCATAACATCTGAATAACTGAATAGCCAGATGTTGAAAGTGATGCAATCTTTTGTCAATACACAAGTGTGCTGTTGTGGTTCTCGATTGCTAGTAATTGATTGTACCTAATATTGTTGCATGACGTTATGCAAAAAAGAATCAGAAGTAGTTCTGAGTCAAGTGAGGTTTAACATCAGTGATATTTCTATATGATTGTATTTTAAGTTAGCACCTCCTGCTTTAAAAGAATCATTAGCACCTCCTGTTATTTTGATTCATTCACACCTTTCTTTCATTAGTCATAAGTATCTTCTGCCGCTCTAGGATTATGGCCAATGGTTATCTATCTATGATACAAGATAGAGTCAAAAGGGACAACATGGTATTCTCTGATACAAGTTCATGGCACCTTGGATTGGATCCATATGGCGCATACCAGGAACAAAAACTTCTTATGGTGCAAAGATTCTAGTGGAGGTATAAATATGTATTTAGCTGCAGAGGTGCGTTTATGTAATTAGTTGGGTATGTACCTTTTCTCTTTCATATCTCACACATCTGTTAACACCTTATATGGTTCCATTCTGTAGGTTGGCCACTCAAGGTGATGCAAGGTTCTCTCTTCCATTGTGGGGTTAGCTGCCAGTGCTCACTATTTTTCTCTACCGCAGGTGTGTAAAATCATTTCATTCTTTTGGTTACCATAGTTAAAATTCCTACACCAATTTTGCTATGTAACTCCTGCTACTGATGTTGTTCTAGCATTAGGCAGAATTTGTATTTTATGATCTCCAGTTCTGATTTATTTACATGCCAGCTTGGATCCCACTTCGTTTTTATAAGAAATTGCGTAGTGTTGGTTGGGCTGAATACATGACAAGACCAACTCCTTTTATTCTGACACATAACTTTGTTTAAAGCATTTTGCTTTTATTACAAATATAAAGCGTGTCGGCAACTTTGTAGTTACATCAAGTTCTTTTTTGGCGTCTTTAACTGTAAGTCATTTAATCTTCAGGTTTGATTTCACACTTCCACTTCATGCCCCTGCGTTGTCCACTCTTCCAGACTCAACCAATGTTGCGCTGCAGCTGGCCTCACTACCGGATGATTGTCACACCGCTCATCTCCCTAGGACAACCTTCCGAGGACTGGTCATCGCCTCTTACCATCACAAGAACTATCCATTCTTTGAGTGATTGCAGGTAATCTACAATATTCATAAAGCTTAATCGAAAACCATAGGCGTGAGGGTCACCTTTCGAATACATATTGTGGTCATTGAAAACTTTCCGTGTAGACTTGGTACTGTTCGCTCTGGTGTTCCATGGCAGTGTGCAACATCTATTGGATGATACAAAATGTGTGTTCCCTGCTCTCTTTTTTCATATGTATCTTCATTTATATAGCATTTCCTGTGTTTCAAAATATTTGGCAGTATATTCTGTTAAGTTTTGAATAATAATATCCTAAATAATTTGGATAAACGATAGCTTGATGCGTGCATGTGTAATAAACCCATATATTACTTTGAGAAATGTTTATACAATTTATGCTGCATTGTTGCCTTCTAATTTTTAAATCCTTAGTTTTTTAGCCAGACGGGGAGCATGGGCGCAGCGGTAAAGCTGTTACCTCCTGCAGGTTCGAGTCCTCGAAACAGCCTCTTGCATAAATGTAGGGAAAGGCTGCGTACAAAAGACCCAGAGTGGTCAGACCCTTCCCCCGGACCCTGTGCAAGCGGAGCTACTCAGCAACGTGCTCCAGGCTGCCCCCTTTTTTTAGTTTTTTTAGCCAAAACTTTAGAAATTTCTCTTGCTATATTTTCATTGTGTTGTTACTATTACCTATGTTTATATTCTCTTGCTATCCTTTATTTCTAATCTCCAGATTGACAACCACTAAAATTTGTACAGATAGTAAAAGTAGCTGTACACACTTAGGTCTTACTCTGCAAGTAACCGAACAAATAAGCATTTGATTTCTTAACTGAAGATATGACTATTACCATTTTAAATGATTACCGTTTTCTTCCCTTGGTGGTGCTTACGAAATGGTAACAGCAAAAAACAAGTGACGTGAGGCAGAAAAAAGAAGACATTCCTGAGTTGAGATTGCAAGGTTGAGCATTACAAATCCCTGCTATCTGAATGTGAAGTCAAGACGAAGTCCAAGGTGGAGGAGCTGCAAAAAACTAACATTCTGCAGGTAACCAAAAAAGGCGATATTTCCTTGCAATTCCTCCTTTCAAGCTAAAGAGTGCACTTTCTTAGGCTGTCATTAGTTTTCACCGGGGCATACCTACTCCATGACACCATGTATGATGATTAGTTTCTATGTAGTCCATCTGCTACAATCACAGTTAACTGTTGCTTGACCTTAGACTTTTAAACAAGTCCCCCCCCCCCCCCCCCCCCTCCTTCCTTTGGGGCACTAGTTGATCTATACTTTAATTGATTTCTTTTTATATTTCTGTTAGGAGCACCTTAATGGCAGTTTTCATTTTCAGTGGGCTAATAAAATGCAAGCTATGGGGAACTCAAAGAAGAATGAGGAAAGACATTTAGACAAAAGGATTCTACTCTATAATATGAGGTTTTGATTTTTTTTTTCTGTTTCAGATGAAATTATGGTTGTATAGGGCAAGTAATTTCCTATGTGAGTGGTATTGAAGCTCTTTTAGATATTGGCCCAGTTAAGGTTCGTTTAAAATAGTGGATGCACACATGATTTTTTGTACTTTTCAGAGGTAGAAAGTAAAATATAATGGTTAATTAAAGGTATTCATTAATGTATACAGTTTCTACTCTCTGCTTCATGACCTAAACAAAGAATACATAATTAGCTTTTGGCTTTAGGTACAATAGCTTGATCTGCGATAGATGGATTGATGTGTCCTGAAAGAAGAGCTGAACGACTGTCAGTTAGCGGATTGTTGTTGTTACTCTGCAATTACCTGGTTGGTATCCAAATAACAAACAGGAAATCTGTGGTTCAAAAACTTAAACCTTTTCCATTATTCAGAGTTAAGAGGATCCTTTTCTAACTGCACCAGAAAATTAGGAAGCTATGAAAAAAAGGAGCTCATTTGTTTTTAGATTAAAACTGCAAATATTGCAATAAAAAACAGTTTTACTTTATAAAAATCACTAACATTGATAAGTGGCACTGCATTGATGATTTGATGCCTCTCTTTGCTTTCTAGAATCTTTCTTTTACTCTAAATTTGGAGGATCTTAGGAGAATTTGTCTTAACTTCCTTATCAATAATGCTCTCCTATTTATGTTTCAGGTCATGGTCTTATCAAAATGAGGAGTGAATTTCGACAACCAGTGCGCCTGCATGGGCTAGTACTTCTGATATTTATTTATGGATTTCCTTGCTCCTTTCTTCTGTATTGTGATTGATACCGGTGGTTTTCTCTATATCAGGCCAGAGTTGTTACTACTTAAAGTCCATGGTCAGTAATAGCCTCATTCTCTTGGTTAACTGCAGATTTATGCTATTCACTGTTGTATTCAGTCAAGTAACTTATAGTATAATTAATGGGTCTGTCTAGGGCATATCTAGATGTGCCCTGATTATTGCACATCTAAGTGACTCAATCAAGTATAAAAATGAAAGGAAAAGAAAAAAAAGAAAATATCCACACGAATATCTGGGTAAGATCAATGATGTAGGACTTAGTTGTGGAATACTTATGGCACATCTAGATGTGCTTTAGCAAAACTGTTAATTTTATTGGTTCATGATGATTATATATTGGAAGCTCTACACTTGTGTGCACTATAATGGAATTTCTTCTTGTCTTTTATGGAAATCTGCAACACACTGGATATTTTATTTGTCCATGACAATGGTGTACTCATGTTTTATCTAAAAAATGCGAAACAATTCTGTACCTTCTGCAGGCTGATGTAATTGTTGCGAAGAACACTGTCAGTTCAGCGGTTGTCATGAACTCATGATGCAAACAATCGGCTGTTGTTACATAACTGGCGTGTCTCAGTGGATGCAAAATACCATATTGGTGACATGTGATAAACGTATGCTTTCCATAATGATAATGGAGTGAGGAAGATATGCGTCGTGTCTTTCGAAACCCACTCCACCTTCTTTTGGCCTGATAGTTGGATCTTCTTCCAACCCCTCTCCTTAACCTTTCCCCACTTATACTCCTGCTTTACCAATCCCACTACTTTGGTCTCGCAACTCATGCAGAACGGATTGCTAGCTAACCTGCGAAATTGCATTACCGCGGTTGCCTCTGCCGAGCTAGCTGTTGTGTTGTCTTCGTTGCAGGATTTCAACCACAACGCTGTGGCCGCTGACAGGTACCTCACTCACGGGCTTCCGTTCTCCAGCAAGAACATCTACCATCTCCTCATTGGACAGCCCAACCATGACATTAATGCCCGTCTCATTCGGGCAACCCGTGTCCCCATCAAGGCGCAGGTCTTCGGCTGGCTACTCTTCAAGGACTGCCTCAATTCCAAGGTGACCTCTTCCACAAAACCATCGTCCCCGACACCATTTGCATCAGGTGCGGTGTAAGGTTGTTAGTTGTTTTCCATGAGATGGAATCCTTGTGTTGGCTGAGCTTAACTTCCTGAAGGGCAATCCAGATGGGTGGATTTGCAGCTGAGTTGCGAGGTGATCCTGTGCATGACTTGCATCAATGCTCCGTTCAGGTGCCCTCTGAAAACATCAACATCTTCCCGTGACTCAGCTTTAAAATAAATGTGAAGGCGCAATTTCCATTGGGGCTTTGCCATGCAGCCATCTAGAGATCTAGAAGCTTGTCTTCTTTTCATTCCGAGATGATTCTTGGTGCAAGCATCAAAGAGACATTGATCTGTTATGTCGCCAGGGATAGCAGTATCATGCCAAGGCTTGTTTTTTTTTTTTTTTGAACAGAGAGAGGCGTTCATCTCATAGACATTGTACAGCAGTGATTACATAGCCCTGCGAGCAAAGAGTTTGGAAGATGGACTCAACTGGACAGCAGCTATTTCTATGAGAAGAATTAGTGCAAGTAAAGATAGGCCTAGACAAAGATTGTCTAATTGCCTGATGAGCACAGTTATGCGCTACCCCATTTATATCTCTTTTAATATGATACACTGCATGGGATAGAAATTGTATTATTTTGTGGAAATCTGCAATTTGCACTCTAATCTCCCAAGGGACCTGCGGATTCTGTAAAGAGGAGGCCACAACTGCTTTTGCCAATGTCAAGCTGTCTGTTAAGAATGTGACTTGTTGGATCTGCAGTAAGCTGGCCACCTTCCCTGCTAAGTTGAGAGCTGCAGCTTCAGCTTGTAAGACAGTTGGAGTCACCGACATGGATGCTTGTATCAACACAGTATCAATGTGATGCAAATTCTGAAGTTTACAATACACTCCTATTCCTGTCGCCTCTTGTGCTTGAGATCCTGGAATTTTCTTGATTTTCCATGCTGCATCCGAGAAGATCTTGGGGCTTGGTGATCTGTCCAACTGAAGAAATGCCAACGCAGTCGCAAAGCCTTGCTGGATTTTCGGAGATCCAGAATACCTAGCGCTGAAGCTTGACCTACTACTTGTATGATGATGTGAGGTGCATATGTTTTAGTTGGGCGACATGGAGGAGTTTGATTCTAGAGTGCCTATTTGACTGGTGGTACTAGTGCATTGAAGAACCAGTACACGCTATTGTTCTACAACTAAGTAAATCAAAAGTATGCAGTATTGTATTTCTGGGGGAGAAATTGAGCATCAGTCTCTGCAGGAACGTCAGGGCATAAGGATGGATGGGATCGAAGGATAATTGGTGCGATGGATGGGATCGAAGGATAATTGGTGCCACGGCTTTACTAAACACTGACATCGGAGATAATAAAGTTGAGAGGGATACATCAGGGCAATACATTTCTGTATCTGGGTATAATCAGATGCAAAGTACCCTTGAGTCTTGTCCACTCTCCTAAATGAAACTGGAAATGTGTGATATAGGACCGAGCACACTTGGGGCTACATCCACCCCTGAAGGTCCGACAGAGGGAATGTGTGGTGGCAACATGGGAGATTGAAGCACATGAAAATGGTGTGTGCTTGCCTTGGGATTACCAGGCTTAACGAAATCCAAGTAGAAGCAACTTTCTACCCCAACTGTTTTTAGGAATATAGATGTACTAATACAGATTTCTAGGCTTCGGTACCTGATGTAAATACACTGAGTAGTACCCTTTTCAAGATGTATTAACTGCTGAGATCTTGCGTGCGTGTTCCTGTAACTGTTTTTGAACTTATAAATCTCTACGAAATACTGTTCACATCTGTTAAAATTAAACCCTAAACCCTAGTGTGTGTTCCTGTAAATGTTTTTGAACTTATAAATCTCTACCAAATATTGTTCACATCTGTTAAAATTAAAACAGAACATATGGAAATGAAGGTTTTGTTATCTGGTGGCATTTGTGTTGCTTGATTTGTGTACATATGACTGATTTCACACTTGTGATTGTGCCTACTACCATAGTGGTTCGATGAGGGGTCGTCTCTTTTTTTTTTGCGGGGGAGGTGAAGGGTCTTCGGCTGAACAGGAAGCTGAATTGGGGTGACGGATTCCACCAATGATGTTCGGTCATTGTTAATCAAGTACTCCCTTTGTCTAGAAAAAAATATGAACATTTACAATAGTAAATCTATATGATGTGAAAGTGTATTCAATAATAAATCTAATGATCTTGATTTATTATTATATATGTTAATATTTCTATCTATAAACTTTATAAGTTTGATATTGATCAAAGTAATACGCGGAGTAAATAAAAACGGAGAGTAACTGGTAAGCCAAGGTAGCGAGATGTGACAATTGAACATCCTAGCGAATTGTCACGGTGCAATGTGGTATCACAAGGATTTAGCAGCAACAAATGTCATCTCAAATCGGCATTGTCATGTTCGTTGCCTTTTGGCAAGACTCACACAGCAACAACGATATGATGCCAGTAACAAGGTGCCAATGCCGGCCAGCCGGCTGGCCGTCATTCTTTGTCCGGACTTGGTGTGGAGCACCGCGTGCTGATGCTGAGCTCATTAATGAAGCCGACGAGCCGCTTGAACTCATTGGCCGACGAGCCCCCTTGGGCGATGTCCCGTCTCACCTGCTGCGCCAGCGCTTGAGCCGACCTCCTTAGCTCGACGGACTCCATGGCCTCCCTCACCATCCGTTCCACGACGGCTCTCTCGCACACGTCCTTCATGTCCAGCCCGGTGCCCCACACGGCGCCCATGAACCGGCTGTTGGTCTGCTGGTCCACGAAGAAGGGCCAGCACACCGTCGGCACGCCCTCGGTGACGCTCTCTAGCGTGGAGTTCCACCCTGCATGCGTCAGGAAGCAGCCCACTGCCCGGTGGCGCAGCACGTCCCGCTGCGGCGCCCACTCCACGACGCGGGCCTTGCCTCTCCCGGCCGCCTTGATGGCGTCCTGGAGGACGGCATTCTGGCTCGCCCCGACCATGTCCGGCCTGAGCACCCAAAGGAAGGGGTGGCCGGCGCCGACGAGCCCGGACAGGAACTCGGTGAACTCCTCGACCGAAATGATGGCAAGGCTGCCCAAGCTCACGTACACGACGGTTCCGTCCGTCTGGCTGTCGAGCCACGCCGTGCAGCCGTCGTCCTCCCGCCACAAGGCGCCGCCGGCCGCCGGCTCCTGGAACATGGCGTGGAGAGGGCCAATGGCGAAGACGTCGCGCATGTGCGGCGCGATGTGCGCGAGCGCTGACCGCTCCAGAGACGCGGTCGTGTTGAGTATGAGCGCCCGCGCGTTGCAGCTGTGTGCGCTGAATTCGGCGATTATCCGAAGCATGGGGTGGAGGTCGCCGGACTCGTCGTGCCCGCGGCAAAAACTTGGAAGATCGCGCCGCCGCAGGAAGCCCTCCATTCCCGGAACGCCACGGACGGGCGCGTCGAGGTCGGCGCCTGCCGGGACAGGAACCTCGCCGAGCTCCACGAGCTTGGGCACGGAGAGGTAAGCGAGGAAGCTGCACGCGCTGGCCGTTCGGAAGGCGAGCGCCGGGACGCCGAGCTCCTCAGCGACGTCGATCGCGAACGGGAGCATCCCGTCAGCGACGACGCAGGTCACGGGAGGGAAGCCATCGTCGCGGGGCGCGCCCGCGCGCAGGGACGTGAGCAGAGCACGGTACGCGACCCTCGTCGTCGTCATCATGGACTCCACGAGCGCGACGAGGTCACCCGCCGTGCGGGGATTATCGTCCGGGAGGCCGTCGGTGACGGACAGGAACCGGAGCCGCGGCGAATCAGCCTCCGCCTTGACGGCGGCAAGGCCTAGCCTCCGCCAGTTGTGGTCGGTGTGAAGGAAGGTGACGTGGAGGCCGGCGTCGAGGAGCCCCGCGGCGAAGTGGAGCATGCAGTTGATGTGGCCCTGCGCCGGGCACGGGAACACCAGCACGTGCGCCGCCATGCCGTCGCTAGCTTCGCCTGCACCTGCGCGCGCTCACCTGTCGTTGTGACGCAGCTGGGTTTCTTTTCTTCCGGCTTTCAGTAGTGAGGCTGGCATGGGCGCATGGTGCATCTATAGAGAGAGAGAGGTGTGCAGGCGCAGCAGCACACGTCAGCAATTACGTGTCGGAGAAGGGCGGTGGCGGCGGCTAGCGCTTGCAAGCTTCAGCTACTTAATTACCTTATAAATTACGTAGCCGATGCCGTCATCACCGAGCAAACGGGATGGACCGATAAATCGATTGGCATGTGACGAGCTAGCTAACGCGAGCGTGTGGCCAGATTCTAGTGGACGCAGAGAATGAAACAAAGAGAAGCTGCCCCGCAAGATTCTAGACCTCGTACAAGAGCTCTTTTATGGTACCCTATACTGCTTGGCGCGAGGGGACCAGTATAATTAAATCTCACCGTTGAAACGGGATTGTTGATGGGCCAAGATGCCATTCCATTTTGTAGTAATAGCAGAGAATCGGCATCGCCTGCTCGCTCTCATCGCGGCCATGCTCTCCTCACGTACATACATGGAACCAACACTTGGCGGCCACAGCTACGTCAGCGCCCTCCTCCGTCCTGCCTAGGTGCCATGGCCGGGACAACGAACTTCGGTACACGGCAAGCCTATGCGTTGATGGACAACGGCGCAAAGTGGTTTCCTCCCTGTCGTTGTGAACAAAGACAAAACGAGCGCGGTGTGGGGTATGCTCAGCCAGCCATGGGAGGGGCGGAAGCCAACGCCTCATGGCTGTCGGACCTATTGGAGAAGAAGAGCACGGTCTGGGCCGAGGCCTACGCCATGCTGCCGAGCGCCGGATCCATGCACGGCGAAGGAACGAGACTCGGGCTTGCTGAGTGAGGGAAGGCGGGCTGGAGAAGAAAGAGGAGGCACGGCAGTCACCACCGGAACTCTACCAGAGTTGGCGGACGAGAACAACGGGCGGGGTGGCGGTTTGAGGTGAATCGTAGAAGTCCCAGAATGCCCTCGGAACATGTATACTGGGTGGTCGAGAACGACCGGCGCTACTAATACTGCTCGCCATGTTGTTGGCCTGATCACAGCAGCACAGATCCGTCATGGCCGTTTGATTTCGCGGATGGACGGTCTTTAATCACTGCAGGGTACCCTAAAAAAGCTCTCGTAAAGCTCTTTTATGGTACCCTATACTGCTTGGCGCGAGGGGACCAGTATAATTAAATCCCATCGTTGAAACGGGATTGTTGATGGGCCAAGATGCCATCCCATTTCGTAGTAATAGCAGAGAATCGGCATCGCCTGCTCGCTCTCATCGCGGCCATGCTCTCCTCACGTACATACATGGAACCAACACTTGGCGACCACAGCTACGTCAGCGCCCTCCTCCGTCCTGCCTAGGCGCCATGGCCGGGACAACGAACTTCGGTACACGGCAAGCCTATGCGTTGATGGACAACGGCGCAAAGTGGTTTCCTCCCTGTCGTTGTGAACAAAGACAAAACGAGCGCGGTGTGGGGTATGCTCAGCCAGCCATGGGAGGGGCGGAAGCCAACGCCTCATGGCTGTCGGACCTATTGGAGAAGAAGAGCACGGTCTGGGCCGAGGCCTACGCCATGCTGCCGAGCGCCGGATCCATGCACGGCGAAGGAACGAGACTCGGGCTTGCTGAGTGAGGGAAGGCGGGCTGGAGAAGAAAGAGGAGGCACGACAGTCACCACCGGAACTCTACCAGAGTCGGCGGACGAGAACAACGAGCGGGGTGGCGGTTTGAGGTGAATCGTAGAAGTCCTAGAATGCCCTCGAAACATGTATACTGGGTGGTCGAGAACGATCGGTGCTACTAATACTGCTCGCCATGTTGTTGGCCTGATCACAGCAGCACAGATCCGTCATGGCCGTTTGATTTCGCGGATGGACGGTCTTTAATCACTGCAGGGTACCCTAAAAAAGCTCTCGTAGAGCTCTTTTATGGTACCCTATACTGCTTGGCGCTATAATTAAATCCCACCGTTGAAACGGGATTGTTGATGGGCCAAGATGCCATCCCATTTTGTAGTAATAGCAGAGAATCGGCATCGCCTGCTCGCTCTCATCGCGGCCATGCTCTCCTCACGTACATACATGGAACCAACACTTGGCGACCACAGCTACGTCAGCGCCCTCCTCCGTCCTGCCTAGGCGCCATGGCCGGGACAACGAACTTCGGTACACGGCAAGCCTATGCGTTGATGGACAATGGCGCAAAGTGGTTTCCTCCCTGTCGTTGTGAACAAAGAAAAAATGAGCGCGGTGTGGGGTATGCTCAGCCAGCCATGGGAGGGGCGGAAGCCAACGCCTCATGGCTGTCGGACCTATTGGAGAAGAAGAGCACGGTCTGGGCCGAGGCCTACGCCATGCTGCCGAGCGCCGGATCCATGCACGGCGAAGGAACGAGACTCGGGCTTGCTGAGTGAGGGAAGGCGGGCTGGAGAAGAAAGAGGAGGCACGGCAGTCACCACCGGAACTCTACCAGAGTTGGCGGACGAGAACAACGGGCGGGGTGGCGGTTTGAGGTGAATCGTAGAAGTCCCAGAATGCCCTCGGAACATGTATACTGGGTGGTCGAGAACGACCGGTGCTACTAATACTGCTCGCCATGTTGTTGGCCTGATCACAGCAGCACAGATCCGTCATGGCCGTTTGATTTCGCGGATGGACGGTCTTTAATCACTGCAGGGTACCCTAAAAAAGCTCTCGTACAATGCAAGTTGCAAGGTGTCTAGAGCATCTCCAACAGGCGTCTAACACGCAGCGCGCTAAAATCTGGGTTGCGGCGTGCCCATAGCCAGGCTTGATGCGGCGCACAGCGCTGGCTCCAGCAGCCACGCTAAAATGCAGCGCGCGCGAGCAGCCAGTGCTTCATCATGTTTGTTCATTTTGAACACAAATAAATTTCACACATCAACACAAAACACATGGCATATAATTTGAATCACAAACATCATTCGACCAAGTTCGTGCCTAAAAGTTCATGCCCAAAAGTTTAAATTCATGCCCACGACATCATTCAACCAAGTTCGTGCCCAAAAGTTCATGTGCACAAGTTCAAATTCATGCCCGCTGGGTGCACGTGGTTTCATCACGGCGGGCGCCGGCGCGATGCCACCCGTCGCCGAGGTCATCCGCGGCGGCATGAAGTGGTCGCGCGCGAGGCCGATGCTCGGAGGAGCTCCGGCGGAGGCGAGGCCAACGCTCCCAGCGCTAGGGTTTGTGGTGGCGGCGATGGCGGCGGCGACGGTGGAGGGTTCGCGGCTGTAGGATGGGGTGAGGGGGGTGCTGGCGCTGGGCGAAGGTGGCGCAGTGGAGAGAGTGCGGCGCGAGCGCTCGTGTGTGCGGCGCGCGAAAGCGGGCGTCCCAAATACGCAGCGCGCGATGACGATTCGGACCGCGCGCCCAACTCTATATGCCGCACGTGCAGTGCAGTTGTTGCGCGCCCGCTGGAGACACTCTAGCGATTGCGCGCGTGCTAAAATGAGCAAATTGGGGCGCGACGCTTGTTTAGCGCGACTGTTGAAGATGCTCTTAGGAAAGATGTTTGGAGAAATAAATCAGATTTTTTATAGCATCGGTATTTGTTTGTACGAGGTAGACGCTTAATTAGGCGTCTTTTCTGTAGAAGTAGGCACTGATGTTTCAGAAAAATCCGGTTTATTTTTTTTTTAAGCATCTAGCATCTGGATCGTGTAGCTTTAGGTTTTAGGCCCTAGTAGCTTAGATTTTTGGGTCGTACATCGTCTTGGTTTCGGTGGTGGCAATGACGGCTTTGAATAAAGAAGCTTCAGATCCTTCTCCGACGAGGTGGTCGGTCCTATGGTTGGGGATGAATTTAGAAACCAGTCTATTCAAGTAAGGATGGTGTGGCGGCGACGACATCCTCTTAGTGCACTTGTGTCCTTCGGCTTTGCCGTGTGACAACGTTTGCTCCAGCGCCGGTGCGGAGCTTAGGAGGTAGTCCAGGAGCGGATGCAAATTGTGGTATGCAACGATGTCATCTGGAAGATGGTGGATCATGTACTGGGTTTGTGGTTCGTGGCTGGCAGGTATGATTTCCTCCTCTTACGACTTAGTCATGCAGGGGAGCTAGATTTGGAGGATGGCGTGTCCGGAGTGTTGCCCCGGTCTGATTCGTTCAACGGCAATGACTTCATCATTGATGAGTCATCTTGGAGGTCCGCAAAGCTGCATATTAGTGATGGAGTTGCGTCAAGCTCAGGTGAGGAAGTGATCTGTCAATTTTTCCTCTGGTGTTGCTGTTGTGGTGCCGAAGGCAGTTGCCAGGCGTTGGTGTGAAGCCAAGAGTTTATTTGGTCCTGATTGTAATTTTTTTTCATTGCTGGTGTTCATGGTGCGAAGGCTAGCTTTTTATTGTCTTTTCAGTTTTTCCAGTCAGACGTGTAGATGGCTTGTACTATGATCTTTATGATATAAGTGAGACACATATTACCATGAAAAAATGTTTTAAAAGGCAGCATCTTCACTTGTTATTTTATGTAACGGTATGGTTAGATCTCAGTCGACTGAGACTTAACAAAGTCTCGATCAAGTGAAACATATAAGAAAGATTTTTTTTTTGCATGAATCTCCATGCAAGATGTCACGAATATAGATCGACTATGTCTCAGTCAACATTTAGCAACACTGTTCCTGTAAACAAAATCAATGTCCGGTTACCAGGCCGTGCCCTGTTGCGAGCACGTCGCACCAATGGTGGTGCACCAATCAAATGTAACAGCAACAATAATGTGATCAATGGTAACAGTAGTACGAAGCGAGGCTGCTGCACTTGCTACGTGTGGGAGGAGTTCTTGAAGACATGGCAAGTGGAGTCACAGGGGTAAGGGCAGTCCGTCTTCTGAAACCCACTGCGGCCGTAGAACCAGTCCCCAACCGCGCTTGCTATTCTCTGCGACAGAGTGAGACAGAAGGAGCTCTCGTCAGATAAACAAACACCAGGCCGTCGCCGGCTGAGCCCCGGGAAAACTTTTATCCAACGAAATTCAGTGGTGCATGAGAAGACGGCGAGGGTGTTTACTTTGTCTCCGAGCACCGGAGAGCCGGGCGAAAACCATATCTCCTGTATCTCGGATTGGCAGTGCGCGAAGCATGAGTTTATGAACAGCCCTCTGGTGGGTGAGTTCCCTTGCGCCTCCACCGCTTCCAGGAAATGGTCCCTGAATCCTGCGTCGGCACCGTCTGTCGGTGAGTATACACAGGACTGAATACACACACAGGTTCATAGCTAGCCTGTCAATCAAAGGGCAGTAGCACCTACCCTGCAAAATCTTAAGTTGCTTCGCCGAGCACTGTTTTATATCGTGCTTGCAGCTTCGCCAGCGAGGATCAGAACTTCCAGGCACCAAAATGTTCCGTACCTGCATGCGGGCAGGTGGAAATAGAGACGAAGATTAGTGCCTTGATGGATGGTAGTGTCAACTGTCAAGCATATTGCAGGTAGAAATGGTTTATATCTGATGATAACCTGCCATGAATCATATGCTGCATTCAGGATGAACAGGGGTGTCTGAATCTGTTTCACCTCATTCTGAGGAAAAAGGCACTGCATCCAAGCAACATGTTTTTGTAAGGGAGTGCAATCTGATCCCTAGGTGTGCATTGTAGCTATTGCAAGTGCATCTTACCATGCCTGCAGGCACCTTGGATGTGCACGAAGATGGTAAATTCTTTGCCGAGCCCTACGGTATTTGTACACAACACAATCAGGTACAATTCAAAACAGCATAAATATAGGTGCAAAGCATTTTATTTTATTTTGCAACATGAGAGTTTTTTACTTATGCCACAGTCTGAACTCGAAACTTATATTGTCCTGAAATGAGTAGGGCCTTTTGGTGACCGAGCTCTTTGGAGCCCTTTATTTTTGAAAAATTCAAAATCCAAACTTCCTTGTTTCAAAACAATCTGACCAAAAATATGCAAGTATACAAGGATGAAATGTATATGTGTGCAAAAATTCAGGATGAAATATCTTGAAATGCGACCTGTATAAAAAGACAAATTTCTGGACTTTGAGGATGAATAGTATCATGTGTTAAAAAAACCCAGTTTTTTTTTTTTGCTCCTAGCCCTCATTTCAACTTATTTTGTTCTGAAAATTTACACACATGTACATTATGCCTCCATGTATATCTGCATTTTTTCAGAATCTTTTGAAATGTAAAAATATGAATTCTGATGAATTTTGAATTTTGCAAAAGGAGGCCTGCCTCCAAAAGCAATTTTCTGTCCTGAAATAAACTATATAAAGTGTCTTGTTTTAGGCACTGGTCATTGATCGGTTGTCATGTCATAGCTTCCTAGTTTATGTACACATAATCAGGTAGAAAGAGCAACAAAATGAAATGTGCATACATGAGTCATAACTACATCATTGAAAAAGGCCGCAGCATGGTTTCGTCGCAGTACCGGACCCGGACCTTGTTCCAGTTGTAGAAGTCTATTCTTTGTCAAATTGCAGTGCGCACACATTAAGCACGTGAATTTAAATTTAGGCAGTCTCAAGCTTGGAACTGCTACTACAAACCTGACAAAGAGAAGCAGAGTACAACAAATTATGCGACGGCCAGGTGGTGAAACTGAAGTATACCTGGGTTGTACTCCGGGGTGTTGCTCAAGATCCCGGAGAAGGCAACCTGCTTGGCCATCTCCTTGGAGGAACCTAACCGGGTGTGCGACCGCTGCAGGCAGGTCGTCACATTGTTGCACCATCCTCCTCCCTGCCGCCGCCAAAATTTGCATACAGAATTGAGGTGAGCGTTCCTTGGCACCAATTCTGTACGTGCTCCGAGCGGGTTTTATAACTGACCTCGAAATGAACCAACCAGCTGTTCGACCCGGAGCCGGAGCCACGGGCGAGGTGGTACGCAGGGGGGCTCCCGTCCAGACATACTACGATTCGCAGAATCAGACGTCAGGCTAGATTGGCGAGAGGCCGGGAAGGAGAAGCAACAATGGTGTGACTGACCTGCCCCTTTGGCCACGGCGCTCTCGACGTAGGTAATGTCCACGAAAAAGCCGTCCGCCTCGAGGACCGCCAGCGCGCAGGCGAATGCCGAGCACCAGAGCCGGAGCTTGCTTCCGTCCCCCATTCCCATGGCTGAGTCCGCGACAGTGAACGAGCAAGAGAAGGAAGAAATGGTGGGAATGCAAAGGTCAGGGAAGCACACACGTACCCGGCGGCCAACAGGAAGCTAGCCATGGACCATGGCAGTGACGAGGAGGGAGACCGGAGCGAACCTGGTGGAACGGAAGCCGCTGTCTCGTGCTAATCTCGCAGCAGGGCCCTCTTGTGCGGCAGGGGAGGAGAGACAGCTACGAGCGAGGACGGGGGCCGAGGCCGAACAGACAGAGCGACGTCGCCGATGCTTCGAGCTTCCCAATGCGAGGGAAAATGTCCATTTTAAACCCTGAATTTGTAGAGGTTCGGCGAAATGAACCCCCAAGTCGAAATCCCGGTCGATTGCACCCTAAACTATGCAATCCTGGTCTAAATCGAACCTTCGGGTCGTTTGGATGGCCGGGATTGGGACATTTCGCAAAGGTCGCACACCAGCTCCTGCTGGGCCAGCCCGCTTTATTTTTTTCAATTCAAAAACAAAAATTCGCCAAGGGCGGTACTCCCTGCTGGGCCGGCCCGCATAATTTTTTTCGTTAAAAAACAAAAAATAAAACTCTGCTCGAACATGAGACCCCATGCTGGTGCTGTTTGATAAAAAAAAGAAACTTGTGAACTAGAATTTCAAAAATAAAAATAGTTTACAAATTTTGAAAAAAAATCACAGATTTAGAAAAGGTTCAACAATATTGAAAGAAGTTCACGGGTTCACTCATTTAAAAAAAATGTTCATCTTGTATTAGAAATTTGTGCAGTGTATATCGCACAATTGTTGAATATTTATTCCGAATTTGTTCAACATATATTACAAAAAGTTCATTTATTAATATTTTTTTTTAAAATGCTATCATATATTTTCCGCGAGTTTGAATTATGTTCCACCACCTTTTCATTTTTGTTTGCGTTCCAAAATGCGTACAATACAAATTTTGTGCGCATTTTGAAAAAGTTTTTGTTTTAACTTTTTTGTCGCTAAATTAAAAACATTCCCGTTATATATTTTCTAAAAATACTAAAAACTGTTCACAATCTCAAAAAGTGTTCGTGATTTTCGTAATTTGTTTGTTTTTCAAATATTTTCTTTGAAAATTGTTCGCGTTTTTGGAATCTGTTTGGGTTTGCAAATTTTGTTCATGTTTCATTTTGAAATCAGAATTACAAAACACCTTCACTTTTCCAAAAATATGGAATACAAAAAAGTGCGGCATCTTAAAACTGCTCGCAATTTTCAAGAAATGTTTTCGAAAATGTTTTTCCAATCTCAGCGCTGCTTTCTATTCTTATATATTTCTGCACCGTGATGTTCAAGTTGTTGTTCTTGGTGTAGTGGCTAATGGCTCTTTGTTGGTCTCCGTGGTCGTGGGATCGGGTCTTGGTACTTGCTGTTGAATTTTAACATTTTTTTGTCGCGCGGAAAAGGAAACAAAACAACGGCGGGTTGGTGGGCCGGCCCAGTCATGCATCAAGCCTGTGCGTTGAGTTGCTGACATGCCGCTCCTTGGCCCATCAGCTAGACAAATCCCGGTTAATTGCAGCCAGGGTTTAATTTAGACCGGGATTGCAAAGTTCAGGGTGCAATCGACCGGGATTTCGATTTGGAGGTTCATTTCGCCGAACGCCTACAAATTCAGGGTTTAAAATGAACTTTTTCCCAATGCGAGCTGCTGTGCCTGTGCGTGCCGGCTCACGTCTGTTTTTCCACGCCGGCAGTGGGCCGGGATGGGACGCCGGACCGGACGCGTCTTTTCCTTTTTCTTTTGGTTCGCTCGCGTCCTTGTGCGTCAGTAATTCAGTAATCAACGCCTCTGCCGTCTATCTGTCTGTCTGTCATACTGCTACATATGGCGGCCGGGCGTAGATGCTGTTGGGGGGTGAGCTGAAATGAATGATGGGGATTAAAAAGCTGCGGTGCACTGCGGGACGGCCAGCGGTACCACCCGTGTTCCGCCTCGCAAAAGTCCTCGGTGACGCGGGTAGTGCAATGAATGTCCGCCCATCTTTTTTTTCTGCCATGAAATGGGAAGGCATGAGACATTCAGAAAAGAAAATGGAAAGGCAAGGCAAAGCTGGAGAAAGTAGCCTGGAAATTCTTGTTTTATGGAATCTGTGGTTTGCATATATTGGAGTAGAACGGTTCAGCTAGAGAAGCAGAGTTCATCTGTTTTTCTTTAGAAAAAAAAGGCGTGCTTATGAAACCAAGCGTACTACAAGAGCCACGGGACCGTGGCGGCGTTTCGATGCACCTACGGCAGCACCACCGATGCTGTGATGAATGGGCTGTGGCTCTGCTACTAGTGCTGTACCCCATGTCACGTGCATCTTTTAGAGAAAAACGATGTCACGTGCATTTCAAGACGACAACAATGTCTTCCGGGCGTGTATTGGATACGGCTGGATTATCTCACAGAATGAATGTCTGTTGGTTTTCGTGATTTCATTTTTCTAAGCCCGCGGACAAGATCGAACTACGGCCAGTTCTTTTGCCAGAATCTAGGAATTCTCCCAGAATCCGACTCCTACCTAGCTTCTTCCGAAATCTTTGAGCCCCATTTATTTTAAAATTCTATTTAATTAATGTCTAATTAGACAGATTGTAAAACAAATGTGGCTCAAATATTGAGAAACTAGGTAGAGATCGAATTCCGTGAGAATCCCCAAATTCTGGCAAAAGAATTGGGCCTACATATGGTTGTGGGCCAGATAGTTCTTGGACTTTGATTATTTTTCAAAACAAAAGGCAAAACATTTGGCTCATCGATTAATTAATCAAAAATAATTGCCATTTAATTAATGAAAAACGGATGAAAATCCATACAAATCAATCACATGCGGACTACTCAGAGTACGTAACCCTAGCATTGCACGGTCAACCCTATACCCATACCTAAGACGTAACACCACCAACTCCCACCCTACTACATCACAGAACCCCCAACGAGAGTATCTCGGCCCAAGACCATGAACAACAATAATTCCACGAAGACAAGTTAGACCATAAGAACCACCCAAAAGACTAATGACCATCCATCAAGCAGTTGCAACCGCCTTCCCTGTGACGCCACTCTTCTTGTTTTTGCTCCTGAGAGTGCTTGGACCAAGTTAATCGTCTAGTTTACCCTGAATCTTACGGGCGCACATACCCGCTCGTTCGGTAGTCTAGGCCCGCCGAGCTGTTCTTTTGGTGTTTTTAATACGGTTTGTCGGTTTTTTTTCTTTCTTTTTACATTTTTCATTCTTTTTTATTTTTATTTTTTATAAAATATTCATGATTTTTTTAGTTTTATGATTTTTTTTAAAATCACAATAAAGAAATTCAAACTTTTGAAACATTATTCAAATTTGCAAAAAAAAAACAAATTCACAAACCTTTTCAAATTTGTGATCTTTTTTCATTTTCGCGAACTTTTTCAAGTTCATGAACTTATCTCAACTTTTGTGATCTTTTTCAAATTCATAAAAAAATATTCTCGTGAACTTTTTCCAAATTTATGAACTATTTGAAGTCACTGGTCAACTCAGTCACCGATCAGTGGTTAATTGGTCCACTTGTCAATGGTCAATTGGTGAAGAAGTCAACTGGAACGTGTTTATTTTTCTTTTTTACACTGGCTCACCCTTCTCGCGGTTTGTTGGGCGCCCCGTGCACCTGTCCGTTTGAGCGCCAGTTAGGCAGCTGGCGCCAGTGCCACCAGCGTCATATAGGAGGTCTTCGGGTTTAGGGGGGCAATTAGTTGGTAGATACCCCTACTGGTCGGTTGCAGTGGAGGCGCGCGAGCGTGCGGGGATGTGCCACGTGATGCGCTTAGCCGCTGCCACGTGTCATGGGCTACACACACGTTGTTCTTTTACCTCGACATGTGTATTTGGTTCTGAGCCACCGCCGCTAGTCTTCGTCATCATCATCATAGCCATCTCATCAACCTTGGTCGTCGCCATTTCCCATCTCCATAGCCACAACCTTCATCACCACCATAGTTCTCAGCAATCTAGTCATACTTGTAATCGTGTATCACACACAACATCCATTATAAGGCATATTACCAATCTATGTATCTTCATGATGTGTTTTTTGGTGTGTTCTTAATGTGATATGATCTTCATGTCTGAGTAGTTTGGTAAGGTCATGGGTTGAGGCAAGGGCATTGCAATCCGATGTATTTGTTGGAGGGATCAATGGAAGTACTTTGAATCAACCGTCTCGTATGTGTAACATAAAATTGTTTTGTAGTTGTTAGGGCATATTTCTCCTGTACTGATTTTAGTGATTGATGACAGAGTGCGGCGAATCTGCACCGGGGCTCAGGTGCACCCCCGCTCACGGAAAAATCAAAACAAATACAAAAAAAATTCAAAAAATTCAATTTTTTGTGTGTGTGATAGATAATTAGATGTGTGAGGTTCGCTGCAAAAATCAACTCATTTGGACATTTGAGCAAGTCTGTGCAAAAGAGACAAAACCGGGGTCTCTAGAAAAGTTTACTGTTCATGAACTATTTTGACCCGATTTGTCTTTTTTGCCGAGACCTACTCAAATGTCCAAACAAGTTGATTTTTGCAGCGGACCTCGCGCATCTAATTATCTACCACACAAAAAAAATTGGAATTTTTTGAATTTTTTTAGTATTTTTTTTGAATTTTTTGCTGACCGGGAACAGCTGAGCCCGGGCTCCAGGATGAATTATCCTTGATGACAATGCTTTTACGGACTAATCATGTGCATTGAGCATTTCAGATATTCGATCATATGGCACAAGACAATTGATTTCCCTCGGTGATATAGAGTGAAGACGGTTGTTTCTGGCGTTTCTTTTCGGTGGATTTGAGTCATAGGAAAACTGTACTATTAAGAGGGGATCCGCTTCAAAAAGGTTAGGGTGGAATCAACATGTACACATACTCATATGCACCCACTCTAATTTCCCACAACTTTGGAGTTTCCATTGTTTTCTGTGTTAGGAGTTTTTGAATCTTCTAAGCTAGGCAGCGGTAGTCCCGCTTGTGCGGTACTTCCTGAGTCCAGTGTCATGGGCACTACCGCTTATTTTTAGGCTATTGGACTCTTTCTTTCTTCAGCGGTAGTTGGGTGGTAGTAGAGCGGTAGTACGAATCGCTGATGGAAATATGCCCTGGAGGCAATAATAAAATGGTTATTATTATATTTTCTAAATCATGATAAAGTTTTATTATTCATGCTAGAATGTATTGACTGGAAACTTAAATACATGTGTGGATACATAAACAAATACCATGTCCCTAGTGAGCCTCTACTAGACTAACTCGTTGATCAAAGATGGTTAAGGTTTCCTAACCATAGACATGATTTGTCATTTGAAAACAGGATCACATCATTAGGAGAATGATGTGATGGACAAGACCCATCCATTAGCTTAGCATATGATTGTTCAGTTTATTGCTACTGCTTTCTTAATGTCAAATACATGTTCCTTCGACCATGAGATCATGCAACTCCCAGATACCGAAGGAATACCTTGTGTGCTATCAAACTCACAGCGTAACTAGGTGATCATAAAGATGCTCTACAAGTATCTCCGAAGGTGTCTGTTGAGTTGGCATGGATCGAGATTGAGATTTGTCACTCCGTATGCCAGAGAGGTATCTCTGGGCCCTCTCGGTAATACAACATCACAAGAAGCTTGCAAGCAAAGTGACTAAGGAGTTAATTACAGGATGATGTATTATGGAACGAGTATAGAGACTTGCCGGTAACGAGATTGAACTAGGTATGTAGATATCGATGATCAAATATCGGGCAAGTAACATACCGACAAACAAAGGGAACTACACATTTGTCATAAAGGTTCGACCGATAAAGATCTTCGTGGAATATGTAGGAACCAATATGAGCATCCAGGTCCCGCTATTGGTTATTGACCGAAGAAGCGTCTCAGTCATGTCTACATCATTCTCGAACCCGTAGGGTCCGCACGCTTAATGTTCGTTGACAATATAGTATTATATGCGTTATGTATGTTGGTGACCGATTGTTGTTCAGAGTCCCGGATGAGATCACGGACATGACGAGGAGCCCCGGAATAGTCTAGAGGTGAAGTTTGATATATGAAATAATAGTGTTTGGTCTCTGGAAGGGTTCCGGAATTCAGTGGAAGGGGTTTCGGATATTTCCCGAAATATTCGGGTACGAGAAAACTTTATTTGGGCCAAGGGGTAAAGCCCATGGGGCTTTTGGTAAGTGCAAAAGGCAGTTTTGCGGAGGCCAGGGGCCATACGCCGGGACCCTGGCGTCTGGGTCCAGACGTTGGGAACCCTGACGTCTGGGTCCAGACGTCGGGAACACTGACGTCTGGTCCTGGAGTCCGAGAAGGTCTCTTGCCTTTCAGGCAAAACCAACTTTGAGGAGGCTTTTACTCCAAGTTTCGACCCATGGGCTCAACATATAAATAGAGGGGTAGGGCTAGCACACAAGACACATCAAGATTCACCAAGCCGTGTGCCGGCAACCCCGTCCCCTCTAGTTTATCCTCCATCATATTTTCTGTTGTGCTTAGGCGAAGCCCTGCGGAGATTGTTCTTCACCACCACCGTCACCACGCCGTCGTGCTGCCGGAATTCCTCTACACTTTGCCTCTCTTGCTGGATCGAGAAGGCGAGGATGTCATCGAGCTAAACGTGTGCTGAACACGGAGGTGCCGTACATTCTATACTTGGTCGGGACAGATCGTGAAGGTGTACGACTACATCAACCGCGTTGATAAACGCTTCCGATAAGCGATCTACAAGGGTATGTAGATGTTCTCCCCCTCTCGTAGCTATGCATTTCCATGGATAGATCTTGCGTGTGCGTAGAATTTTTGTTTTGCATGCAATGATCCCCAATAGTGGCATCATGAGCTAGGTCTATGTGTAGATGATATGCACGAGTACAACACAAAGGAGTTGTGAATGGTGATGTTCATACTCCTTACCACAAACGTCTTATTTTGATTTGGCGGCATTGTGGGATGAAGCGGCCCGGACCAACCTTACATGTCCATGCACATGAGAACGGTTCCACAGACTGACATGCAACTTGTTTTGCATAAAGGTGGCTAGCGGGTTGATACGTCTCCATCGTATCTACAATTTTTGATTGTTTCATGCCAATATTATACAACTTTTACATATTTTTGGCAACATTTTATATGATTTATTTGGACTAACATATTGATCCAGTGCCCAGTGCCAGTTCCTATTTGTTGCATGTTTTTTGTTTCACAGAAATTCCATATCAAACGAAGTTCAAACGCGATAAAAATTTATGGAGAATTATTTTGGAATATATGTGATTTTTGGGAGGTGAAATCAACGCAAATGGGGGCCCATAGCCCCCCAAGATACACTAGGATGCGCCAGGGGGTGCCAGGCACGCCCAGGTGTCTTATGCCCTCCTCGTAAGGCGGTTGGGGCCCTTCTTCTCGTGCAAGAAAGATATTTTATGGAAAAAACCGTGTAAAAATTTCAGCGCAATCGGAGTTACGGATCTCCGGGTTTAAGAAACCATGAAGGGCCAGATCTCGGGAACACGAAACAGAAGAGAACAGAGAGGGAGATCCAATCTCGGAGGGGCTCCCACCCCTCCGCTGCCATCTAGGGGGGCAAGGAAGAATAATAAGGAGGGGGGTTCTCTCCCCCTCTC
Source organism: Triticum aestivum (assembly GCF_018294505.1). NCBI lineage: Eukaryota > Viridiplantae > Streptophyta > Magnoliopsida > Poales > Poaceae > Triticum > Triticum aestivum. Next base: position 542,341,204 of record NC_057810.1, on the reverse strand, counting down.
TCCCGGTGGTGCCGGAGTGCTGCCGGGGCAAGGATCGTGATGGTGATCTACATCAACAACCTTGCTACCGTCAACACCAACTCTCCCTCCCTCTATGCAGTGGTGTAACACCCCTTCTCCCCGTTGTAATCTCTATTTAAACATGGTGCTCAACTCCACATATTATTTCCCAATGATATTTGGCTATCCTATGATGTTTGAATAGATCCATTTTGTCCTATGGGTTGATCGTGATCTTGGTTGGTATGATTGTATGTTTTATTTATGGTGTTGTCCTATGGTGTCCTCCGTGTCGCGCAAACGGAGGGTCCCCCACTATAGGATATTGCAATATGTTCATGATTCACTTATGGTGGGTGGCGTGAGTGACAGAAGCACATACCCGAGTAAGTGGGTTGTTGCGTATGGGATAAACAGGACTTGATACTTAATGCTATGGTTGGGTTTCATGACCTTAATGATAGTTAGTAGTTGTGGATGCTTGCTAGAGTTCCAATCATAAGTGCATATGATCCAAGTAGAGAAAGTATGTTAGCTCATGCCTCTCCCTCATGTAAAATTGCAAGAATGATTACCAGTATTTGTTATCGATTGCCTAGGGGCAAATGACTTTCTGGTTGACAAAAGGTATCTACTTTTATTACCTTGCAATTTATTCATAGTTTTATTCTTGCAAAGTACTCGTAGTTTTATTCTTGCAAAATAGTTTCTTACTTGTTTTAGGTAAAGTAAACATCAAGTGTGCGTACAGTTGTATCAGTGGTTGATAGAACTTGAGGGAATATTTGTTCTGCCTTTAGCTCCTCGTTGGGTTCGACACTCTTATTTATCGAAGAAGGCTACAAACGATACCATATACTTGTGGGTTATCAAGACCTTTTTCTGGCGCCGTTGCTGGGGAGCAATAGCGTGGGGTGAATATTCTCGTGTGTCCTTGTTTGCTTTATCACTAAGTAAATTTTTATTTTGTGCTCTTGTTTTCTATCTTAAGTTATGGGTAGGAAACGCAAAATACCAAAAAAATTAGTTGTACCTGCTAAACCAATGGTTGAAGTGTTGGGGAACGTAGCATGCAATTTCAAAAAAATTCCTACGCTCACGCAAGTTCTATCTCTAGGAGATGCATAGCAATGAGAGGGTGAGAGTGTGTCCACGTACCCTCGAAGACCGAAAGCGGAAGCGTTAGTAAATGTGGTTGATGTAGTCGAACATCTTCACAATCCAACCGATCCATGTATCGAACATACGGCACCTCCGTGTTCAGCACATGTTCAGCTCGATGATGTCCCTCGAACTCTTGATCTAATAGAAGGTCCAGGGAGAGTTCCGTCAGCACGACGGCGTGGTGACAATGTTGATGGTGTGATCCGCGTAGGGCTTCGCCTAAGCACTATGGTATAATGCTACTGTTTACAAATCTGGAAATTTTGCCATACTTAAATATTGCTATGAAAACTATGCTTCTAATGCTTATGTTAAAGAATATATCGAGTACTTCTCTTCTATACAAGAAGAGACTAATATTTTGTAGGAGTCTATGGAAGAAGAAAGTGATGAAACTGTGAGCTCATTGGATGAAAAAGATGATGAGGAGAGCGAAGAACAAAGGGAGGAAGAACGGATTAGCTACCCATGCCCACCTTTTGATGAGAGTAACTCTCCAACTCATACATTGTTTAATTTCCCTTCATGCTTACCGAAGGATGAATGTTATGATAATTCCTATTATCTTGTTGATTCTTTTGAAATATCCCTTTTTGATGAACTTGATGCTTGCTATGCTTGTGGCCAAGATACCAATATGAATTATGCTTATGGAGATGAACTTGCTATAGTTCCTTATGTTAAGAATGAAATTTTTGCTATTCCACCCACACATGATAGCCCTATTGTCTTTTTGAATTCTCCAAACTACAGTATATCAGAGAAGTTTGCACTTATTAAGGAGTGCATTGATGGGTTGCATTCTACCACTACACATGATGATTTTGATGACTATAATATGCATGTGCTTGCTGCTCCTACTTGCAATTATTATGAGAGAGAAACTATATCTCCACCTCTCTATGTTTCCAACACGATAAAATTGCAAGAAACTGCTTATGCTATGTATTGGCCTTTACTTGATGTGCATGAATTGTTCTTCTATGACATGCTGATGCATAGGAAGAGAGTTAGACTTCATCATTGCATGATATATGTTGCTTCGTGCTCACTACTAAATGCCAAATCATTGCTAATTTAAATTGGCTTTGATATACCTTGGGATCCGGGTGGATCCATTACTTGAGCACTTTATGCCTAGCTTAATTGCTTTAAGAAAGTGCTATCAGGGAGACAACCCGGAAGTTTTAGAGAGTCATTTTATTCTGTTGACTGCTTTTATAAAGTTTAAAAACCAAAAATATAGAGGGGAACTTAAAACTTTACAAAAAGAAAAGTGAAAGTGAGAAAGACGAACACCGTTGAAGTGGGGGAGCTCCTTGAACTTTGTTCATGCCCATGGAAACTTTGTGAATCTCAACTATAGAAACTTCTCAACAAAAATAATTATCCCCTTGTACAAATCCTTTGTATTGTAAATTTATTGTGCCAATGTTTGCCTTTAGGATGATTAGATTGCTTGTTGGTATGTGGGGTGCAGAAACAGAAACTTTGGATGTAGCGCCTGAATTTTCATTTTTTTACTGGAACCTCAAAAGGTTCTAAAACTTTTTGCACACTATTGCTATACAAATTGTTTATTTCTTCCTAATTTTTCAGAAATTTTGGAGTACCAGAAGTATGGTAGATATTCAGATTGCTATAGACTGTCCTGTTTAAGACCGATTCTGTTTTGATGCATTGTTTTGCCTGTTTTGATGAAACCATCGATTCAATCGGTGGTATAAGCCATGGAAAAGTTATATTACAGTATCTACAATGCAAAATCAAAATATGAATTGGTTTGCAACAGTACTTAGAGTAGTGATTTGCTTTATTATACTAACGGATCTTACCGAGCTTTCTGTTGAGTTTTGTGTGGATGAAGTGATCAAAGATCGAGGAGGTCTTGATATGCGGAGAAGGAGGAGAGTCAAGAGCTCAAGTTTGGGAATGCCCAAGGCACCCCAAGTAAATATTCAAGGAGACTCAAGCGTATAAGCTTGGGGATGCCCTGGAAGGCATCGCATCTTTCTTCAACAAGTATCGATGTGTTTTCGATTTTGTTTCGTTCATGTGATATGTGTAAATCTTGGAGCGTCCTTTGTGCTTAGTTTTCATTTTTCTTTTATGCACCATGCTGGTATGAGATAGTCCATGGTTGATTTATAGAATGCTCATTGCACTTCACTTATATTTGTTAGAGCATGGTCTTTTGTAGAAAGAATTAAACTCTTGTGCTTCATTTATATCTATTTAGAGAGTCAAAAGGAATTGGTCATTTGCATGGTTAGTCACGAAATCCTACATAAAACTTATGGATCATTGAATATAATATGTTTGATTCCTTGTAATAGTTTTGCGATATAGAGATGATAATATGTGGTAGGTACTAGTAAATAGTTGTGGTTAGTAGGAATATTGGTGTTAAGGTTTGTGATTCCCAAAGCATGCACGTATAGTCTCTCGTTATGCTATGAAGTTGGAGCATAATTTATTGTAGATTGTCTTCCTTATAAGTGGCGATCGGGGATGAGCGATGGTCTTTTCCTACCAATCTATCCACCTAGGGGCATGCTGTCACGCCCAATATGCGACCCTATCCAAAAGGAACTCGACGGTCCCACCAAGGATAGACCCGCATATTGAAACGCTTTTGCAAGGTGGATATCATTACATCAACATTACATAATAGATGGGGATACATACATAAGGCATACAATGCCACACAAATACAACATCACAATACATGAGAGCATCATCCGACTACGGATGAAACACAAACAGAAACTCAAACGACATCCACCCTGCTAGCCCAGTCTGCCGACCTGGAACCTATCCCCTGATCGAAGAAGCAGAAGAAGAACTCAACGCAAACAAGCATCACTCTCGCGTCATGATCATCGCACAACCTGTACCTGCAACTATTGTTGTAGTAATCTGTGAGCCACGAGGACTCAGCAATCCCATTACCATGGGTATCAAGACTAGCAAGGCTTAATGGGAAAGGAAAGGGTAAAGTGGTGAGGCTACACACGCGGTTGATGCGTTTTAATTCGGATCTGGTGTTAAGTTATCTACAACCGGACATTAACAAATTCCCATCTTCCTATAACCGCAGGCACGGCTTTCAAAAGAATATACCCTGCAGGGGTGTCCCAACTTAGCCCATGACAAGCTCTCGCGATCAACGAAGGAATAGACCTTCTCCTAGGAAGACCCGATCAGACTCGGAATCCCAGTTTACAAGACATTTCGACAATGGTAAAACAAGACCAGCAAGACCGCCCGATGCACCGACAATCCCGATAGGAGCTGCACATATCTCGTTCTCAGGACAACACCAGATGAGACAGGCTACGAGTAAAACCAGACCTCGAGTTGCCCCGAGGGGGCCCCGCAGGTGGCTCGGTTCGGACCAACACTTAGACAAGCACTGGCCCGGGGGGGCTAAAATAAAGATGACCCTCGGGTTGGCCGACCCAAGGGAAAGGGTAGGTAGTGGTGAGGCAAATGGTAAAACCAAGGTTGGGCCTTGCTGGAGGAGTTTTATTCAAAGCGAACTGTTAAGGGGGTCCCATAAATCACCCGACCGCGTATGGAACGCTAAATCCAGGAACATAACACCGGTATGATGGAAACTAGGGCGGCAAGAGTGGAACAAAACACCAGGCAAAAGGCCAAGTCTTCCACCCTTAACCAAATATATAGATGCATTAACAATATAAGAAATATTGTGATATCCCAACAAAATCCTGTCCAACATGGAGCAATCTTCAACTTCACCTGCAACTAGCAACGCTATAAGAGGGGCTGAGCAAAAGCGGTAACATAGCCAAACAACGGTTTGCATAGGAAAGGTGTCAAAGGTTAGAGGTTCATGGCAATATGGGATGGCTTGATAAACAGGTAATAGGTAGCGCAGCATAGCGATAGAACGAAGCAACTAGCATAGCAATGATAGTAGTGAGATCCAGGGTAGCGGTCATCTTGCCTAAAATCCTGCTAGGAAGAAGAACGAGTCCATGAAGAAGACGAACGGATGAAGCCGAACCAACCGTAGACGAACGAATCCTCACGATCGCAACGAAACAGGAACTATTGAAAGAAGCACATAACACGGTAAACACACCACACATGAACAAGACATGATGCACAACCAAGCATGATGCATGACAAAGCTACATGAAGCTACTCATGGCAAGGGATGATGCAAAGAAGAGCAACACATCAAGGCAAGTTTAAATGAGGCCGGGAACAACATATAACAATTCCGGTAAGTCCTCATATGCATATTTCGAAATTGGTCCAGATCTGAATAAACCTTATGTTCAAGTTGTTAAACAGCAAGTTTAAGATGCATAACGATGATCTACACGAGATTCTAGTCAAGTTACATATAAAGTTCATTTAGTTCGGAGCTACGGCCTAGAAGATATGAGCAAAACAAGATAAACATGGCATTGATGCAAAATGCATACAAACATCAAGCAAACACCTCAAAACAAGGATGCAACATGATAATATGAAGCTACATGCAATTCTAAGCAAGTTTCATATAGAGCACACTCAAAACGGAGCAACGGTTCAACACATACACTCCATACAAGTTTAAAGGACAAGCTGTCTAAAACAGCAACTAGGCATATTGCAAGCACCGAAACAACATGCTACAGCACCCCAACATGAAAACAAAATACATGGGCATGAAGTACAGGTAAAGCATTACAAAACATGAACACTGAGCTATCTCCAGAAATCACTAGAACATGCTCAAACACACGTGGTAAGATTGCAAGTAATAACAATTTCAGACTTTACAGAAAATAACATCACGATGCAATGTTTAGAGCTATCAAACAACATGTTACAGGAACTTATAATGACAAACAAAGGCATGGCATGAATCTACTAATTGCATAGATAAAAAGTCCCTTACTGACCATAAGCCAAAAAGGATCAGAAAATATGATGGCACCCATGTAAACATAGCAAGTTATATTACAGATTCATACATGGCAGAAACATAATTATGAAGGCATGTTAATGAGCTTGTGCAACTCACTACAGAGCAATACATGGCATGACAAGGCACCCAACAGTAAGAAGGAATATTTGGAAAGCTAGGCATGGCAATAGAAAGTTCATAGGGTGCATGGATTACTAGCAAAACACATGGTAACAAGTGAACTTAATGTTAACAGGCTGACAGCAACATTATGAAGCAACTTTGGAGCAAGATATGAACAATCTACAGCAAGCTATAAATGCATCCAGGGGCATATATGGTTAGAGGATGACATGTAGATCAAAACATGTTTATAGAACATCTCCAGATTATGCATAGAATGATTAGTAGCAACATGTTTATATAGCATCACAAAATAATAGATTCAGCCTAGCAAAACAGCAACATCATGTACCCTACTTAACAAGCTCGAATCACTCACCACAAGTCATTGCATGACAAGATAAGCATAGCATCATCAAGAAGACATGTTTATGTAACCAACCAAGGCAAGAACAAGTCCATAGCATGCAAGGATCAACTATAGCAACCTTGGCAAAATTGAATAACATGTAAACAATCTGCCAGGAAACATTTTAAAGCAAAAGTAGAGCACGAAAATGACATGCTAGACTACTCCATAATTTCAACCAAGGGCATGAATGGATATATCATAACCACATGTTAAAAACACCCTTACTGAAGTATCTCAAAATATGCATGGATCTCTCTGTAGCATCAAGTTTACATGGCATCAAAATAAGAACAGGGACTAAAATCAGCAATATCACGATGCCTAGTTTGCATGCTTGTGCTAGTCACCACATTGATCACAAAAATACATGGTAAGCACCTATGTAAAGAAGACATAGCATAGATCAAAACACATGAAGATATCAACCTCATAGGATGCACACATCAATCATGGCAAAAATGACAAAAGAGCTCATTCTGTTAACAGACAGCAGAAAACATTATGAAGCACTCTTACAACAAAGATTCAGGCATGAAGGTGATCTCAAATGAATATGATGCAATGGAATAAAATGATGCACTCGTTGAGATGAACAATTTGACATATTACACGCATGAAACGGAGCTACGGATACAGAGATACGGCATGACGAACATGGCATGAAAAGATTAGCAGATTCGGGGACTTAGCAGAAATTTCAGAGGGGGGAAGTCAACCTCGTGCACGGAAAACGAGGCGGCGGCGGATCTGGCCGGAGCTTCGCCGGAGATGGAGAGGAAGGTCCCGGGGCGACCTCCTCCGACCGGATCGCGCCGGATCCGGCGCGGGGGACCACGGGGACGGCGGTGGAGGGCTCGGGCGGCGCGGCGGAGGGGCGCCGGACCCGGACGACGGGGAGGAGGCGCGGCGGCCGGGGCGCTCGGGCGGCGCCGGTTGCCGGCGGAGGCGGCCCGCTCCGGCGGAGGAGCTCGGCGGCCTAGGCGCGGGGCCGGGCGGCGGGGAGCCGGCGGGCGCGGGATCCGCGCGGGCGAGGACGGCGGCAGGGCGACGGGGCGAGGTCGGCGAGCGGCGAGCGGCGGCGCTCCAGCGAGGGAAGGTGCTGGCGGAGGCGAGGCGCGGGGCCGGCGGCGGGAGCCGGGCGGCGGCGGGGTCGGACGCGCGGGCCCGGGAGGGCCCCGGCGGGCCGGCGGCGCGGGAGAGAGAGGAGGGCCGCGGGGGGACACGTGGCGGCGCGGGAGAGGGCGGACGGTGGCGGCGGACATGTCCGTCGGTGGGAATTTCGTCCGGCGGCGGAGAGGGACTAGGTTAGGGTTTGGGCTGCGCGAGAATTCGGGGGGGGGGGGAGACACCTATTTATAGGTAGAGGGAGCTAGGAGAGTCCAAATGGAGCACGGTTTTCGCCCACACGATCGTGATCGAACGACCGAGAGCATGGAGGGGAGTTAGATGGGTTTTGGGCCACTTTGGAAGGGGTGTTGGGCTGCAAAGAGAGAGGGGCTTTTACGGTTACCCGGTTAACCGTTGGAGTACCAAACGAACTCCAAATGGCACGAAACTTGACAGGCGGTCTACCGGTGGTATACCAAGGCCGCTTGGCAAGACTCGGTCCATTCCGAGAAAGTTTAATACCCGCACACGAAGAGAGGCAAGAAGGGGAACGCCGGAGGGCATAGGAGCGCCGGATTGCAAAACGAACAACGGGGAAAAGGCTCGGATGCATGAGACGAACACGTATGCAAAATGAAATGCACATGATGACATGATAAAGTGCAACACGCAAGCAAATGACATAGCAACGACGGTGAATGACTGACGAACACCTGGCGCATCGAATCCAGGGCGTTACAACACTCCTCCACTAACAAGAGATCTCGTCCCAAGATCTTAGGACTAAGACGGAAGAGAAAAAGAAAGAGGTGAAACAAGAACTGAAGAGAAGAAGCAAAGAATCGAGAGCACTCGAGAAAAAGAGAGGAATGATGAGAAAGACGAGAATCGAAAGCTCACAGAATCAGATAGACTATGAAACCACTCCGGTTAGAATGAGATAAGAAACGAATAAGACTGAAAGGATTTAGGCAGCACTCCGGTTGAAAATGGACGGAAAAGAACATGAAATTCACAAGATGGGATGACACTTGACGAGATAAGCAACGCAAAACCTCCGGAAGAATTGAAAGAATTTAATGAAAAGAACTTAGCAGGAAGGGTTGAATGGAGTTGTTAGCTGAGGAGAACGAAGAAATGCAAAACTTCACTTCAAAAGAAAATGAAGAATTAATTGCGCTTCGAGATGCGAGAAGAAAAGATACTTGAACTCCACCAACAAAATCTTGATGAACACTTGAAGGATGAATTAAATCATGAAGAACCATCGTGAAGAACTCCGGTAACAAAAGATGATGAGATAGAATGAAGGAGGAAAGAATAAGATGAGCCTTACGATGATTTGGATGGAGGTTCCGATGAAATGGCTGAGGAAATTGAACTCCGGAAAAGAAAAGATGGAGAACACTTGGAACTAGAATTTATTCCTCAAGAACAAACTCCGAATGAAGGGATTACTCACTTGGAAGAAATAAGAATAAGATTTATTGTATGCTTATCCTTCATCAAAATAAGTTGATGCCTAGCAATGGATTTTGCCTACTACTTATTCTTCTTGAAAGGGATTGAGAAGAATATAGCACAAAACTTGAGAAAGTCTTCCTGAACCACCGGTAGGATTGAAAGAACGAATGAATTGAATGTTAATCAAGGAAAAAGAATCTTGAACGAACCACCGTAAGAATTAGAAAAATGACTGATGAGAGAGAATGAATCACCGGGAATAATTAGAAGAACCAATATGCTCGAGGGGATTTAGAGAGACGAGAACTTAGAGATAATGAGCTGATTAAAGAACACTTGAACGAAGCACCGGGATAAATAGAGAACGATAACTGGAATGATGGCCTCCGATGAAGCAAAATAGAAATCAACTCCTGAAATACTCCGGATGGTAAGAAAGAATATCTAACAAATTGAAATAATTCGCGAGGATAACATGAAGCTAGAACCGCGAAACTTCGAGAGAACGGACAAGATTTAGAGGAAAGACTCTTCTGCGATCTTCAAATGACGACGAGAAACACCACCAAAATTACTGAGATACTCCGGAAGAATGAAAAGCGAAGAGGTTGGGCCAACAATGAAATGATTTGAAATCGATCTTGGAAATAGCATCTGACTGATGAAATCCATTCTTACGTCACACTTGGAAAAGAATTGAGAATAACTCCGGGGGAATTAGAAGAGTCAGGTAAGATCCTAGGAAAAGACCTGTGGGTTAGGGCCCACTGAAGAGAAAACACCGTTGAAAAGGATTGTTGAAGAGGTAGATGATGCACTGGAAAAAATGAAATATTTGAATGAGGTGACACCCTCGAATTAATTCGAACACAGACGAATCTCCTGAGATGTCTTGAACACTCCGGAAGGATAACTGGCGAGAGACGAACGAGCAGGGAAAACACTTGATCCAAGGAAAAGAATGAAATCACTACCAAAATTAGAATTGAATCCACCGGAGAAGATAGAGATGAAGAATGACGAACAAGACGAGAATTCACCAGTTGAGATAATTGAGGGAACACTGAAGAGGCTACGCACGAGTGAAATAGATGGTCGAGAGAGAGTCAGACTCCGGGAAGAAAAGGGTGGGAGGGCGGGAAAACAAAAGCAACTTGGAAGGGGAAATCGACGAATAACTTGAAGAGAAAACACCGGTTGAAATCATTGAGGAAAGAAAGCAAAGATTTCGCACGAGCAGGATGGATACTCGATTACGGACTCCGGCTTCGGGAAGAAAAGGGGTGGGTGGGTGGGAAAAGAAAACAACTGAGGATTGAACTCAAAGATGAAGAGGCTCGAGTCGACTTGACGAGAAATGCACCGGATCAAAAGAGCTGAGAACCAACGATCGGAAAACCAACTGCGTGATCCTAAAGAAAATTTTGAAGGGGAATAGAAGTAATTCAAAACACCTACGTCAAGATTCCTTACCAGAGCGACGAAGGGGACGAGGAGTAAAAAGAATTCCTACTCTCCGATATAACTAGACTCTGAAAATAGTTTTCTTCTAGACTCAACAACGGCCAAACTACACGATCAATCAAGGGGGCTCCTAGGGTCGGTCGAGGCTCTGATACCAACTTGTCACGCCCAATATGCGACCCTATCCAAAAGGAACTCGACGGTCCCACCAAGGATAGACCCGCATATTGAAACGCTTTTGCAAGGTGGATATCATTACATCAACATTACATAATAGATGGGGATACATACATAAGGCATACAATGCCACACAAATACAACATCACAATACATGAGAGCATCATCCGACTACAGATGAAACACAAACAGAAACTCAAACGACATCCACCCTGCTAGCCTAGGCTGCCGACCTGGAACCTATCCCCTGATCGAAGAAGCAGAAGAAGAACTCAACGCAAACAAGCATCGCTCTCGCGTCATGATCATCGCACAACCTGTACCTGCAACTATTGTTGTAGTAATCTGTGAGCCACGAGGACTCAGCAATCCCATTACCATGGGTATCAAGACTAGCAAGGCTTAATGGGAAAGGAAAGGGTAAAGTGGTGAGGCTGCAGCAGCGACTAAGCAAGTATGGTGGCTAACATACGCAAATAAGAGCGAGAAGATAGCAAGCGGAACGGTCGTGAAGCTAGCAATGATCAAGAAGTGATCCTGAACTCCTACTTACGTCAGACATAACCCAGAAACCGTGTTCACTTCCCGGACTCCGCCGAGAAGAGACCATCACGGCTACACACGCGGTTGATGCGTTTTAATTCGGATCTGGTGTCAAGTTATCTACAACCGGACATTAACAAATTCCCATCTGCCTATAACCGCAGGCACGGCTTTCGAAAGATTATACCCTGCAGGGGTGTCCCAACTTAGCCCATGACAAGCTCTCGCGGTCAACGAAGGAATAGACCTTCTCCTAGGAAGACCCGATCAGACTCGGAATCCCGGTTTACAAGACATTTCGACAATGGTAAAACAAGACCAGCAAGACCGCCCGATGCGCCGATAATCCCGATAGGAGCTGCACATATCTCGTTCTCAGGGCAACACCGGATGAGACAGACTACGAGTAAAACCAGACCTTGAGTTGCCCCGAGGGGGCCCCGCAGGCGGCTCGGTTTGGACCAACACTTAGACAAGCACTGGCCCGGGGGGGCTAAAATAAAGATGACCCTCGGGTTGGCCGACCCAAGGGAAAGGGTAGGTGGTGGTGAGGCAAATGGTAAAACCAAGGTTGGGCCTTGCTGGAGGAGTTTTATTCAAAGCGAACTGTTAAGGGGGTCCCATAAATCACCCGACCGCGTAAGGAACGCTAAATCCGGGAACATAACACCGGTATGACGGAAACTAGGGCGGCAAGAGTGAAACAAAACACCAGGCAAAAGGCCGAGTCTTCCACCCTTAACCAAATATATAGCTGCATTAATAATATAAGAGATATTGTGATATCCCAACAAAATCTTGTCCACCATGGAGCAATCTTCAACTTCACCTGCAACTAGCAACGCTATAAGAGGGGCTGAGCAAAAGCGGTAACATAGCCAAACAACGGTTTACATAGGAAAGGTGTCAAAGGTTAGAGGTTCATGGCAATATGGGATGGCTTGATAAACAGGTAATAGGTAGCGCAGCATAGCGATAGAATGAAGCAACTAGCATAGCAATGATAGTAGTGAGATCCAGGGTAGCGGTCATCTTGCCTGAAATCCCGCTAGGAAGAAGAACGAGTCCATGAAGAAGACGAACGGATGAAGCCGAACCCACCGTAGACGAACGAATCCTCACGATCGCAACGAAACAGGAACTATCGAAAGAAGCACATAACACGGTAAACACACCACACATGAACAAGACATGATGCACAACCAAGCATGATGCATGGCAAAGCTACATGAAGCTACTCACGGCAAGGGATGATGCAAAGAAGAGCAACACATCAAGGCAAGTTTAAATGAGGCCGGGAACAACATATAACAATTCCGGTAAGTCCTCATATGCATATTTCGAAATTGGTCCAGATCTGAATAAACCTTATGTTCAAGTTATTAAACAGCAAGTTTAAGATGCATAACGATGATCTACATGAGATTCTAGTCAAGTTACATATAAAGTTCATTTAGTTCGGAGCTACGGCCTAGAAGATATGAGCAAAACAAGATAAACATGGCATTGATGCAAAATGCATACAAACATCAAGCAAACACCTCAAAACAGGGATGCAACATGATAATATGAAGCTACATGCAATTCTAAGCAAGTTTCATATAGAGCACACTCAAAACGGAGCAACGGTTCAACACATACACTCCATACAAGTTTAAAGGACAAGCTGTCTAAAACAGCAACTAGGTATATTGCAAGCACCAAAACAACATGCTACAGCACCCCAACATGAAAACAAAAGACATGGGCATGAAGTACAGGTAAAGCATTACAAAACATGAACACTGAGCTATCTCCAGAAATCACTAGAACATGCTCAAACACACGTGGTAAGATTGCAAGTAATAACAATTTCAGACTTTGCCGAAAATAACATCACGATGCAATGTTTAGAGCTATCAAACAACATGTTACAGGAACTTATAATGACAAACAAAGGCATGGCATGAATCTACTAATTGCATAGATAAAAAGTCCCTTACTGACCATAAGCCAAAAAGGATCAGAAAATATGATGGCACCCATGTAAACATAGCAAGTTATATTACAGATTCATACATGGCAGAAACATAATTATGAAGGCATGTTAATGAGCTTGTGCAACTCACTACAGAGCAATACATGGCATGTCAAGGCACCCAACAGTAAGAAGGCATATTTGAGAAGCTAGGCATGGCAATAGAAAGTTAATAGGGTGCATGGATCACTAGCAAAACACATGGTAACAAGTGAACTTAATGTTAACAGGCTGACAGCAACATTATGAAGCAACTTTGGAGCAAGATATGAACAATCTACAGCAAGCTATAAATGCAACCAGGGGCATATATGGTTAGAGGATGACATGTAGATCAAAACATGTTTATAGAACATCTCTATATTATGCATAGAATGATTAGTAGCAACATGTTTATATAGCATCACGAAATAACAGACTCAGCCTAGCAAAACAGCAACATCATGTACCCTACTTAACAAGTTCGAATCACTCACCACAAGTCATTTCATGACAAGATAATCATAGCATCATCAAGAAGACATGTTTATGTAACCAACCAAGGCAAGAACAAGTCCATAGCATGCAAGGATCAACTATAGCAACCTTGGCAAAATTGAATAACATGTAAACAATCTGCCAGGAAACATTTTGAAGCAAAAGTAGAGCACGAAAATGACATGCTAGACTACTCCATAATTTCAACCAAGGGCATGAATGGATGTATCATAACCACATGTTAAAAACACCCTTACTGAAGTATCTCAAAATATGCATGGATCTCTCTGTAGCATCAAGTTTACATGGCATCAAAATAACAGTAGAACAGGGACTAAAATCAGCAATATCACGATGCCTAGTTTGCATGCTTGTGCTAGTTACCACATTGATCACAAAAATACATGGTAAGCACCTATGTAAAGAAGACATAGCATAGATCAAAACACACGAAGACATCAACCTCATAGGATGCACACATCAATCATGGCAAAAATGACAAAAAAGCTCGTTCTGTTAACAGACAGCAGAAAACATTATGAAGCACTCTTACAACAAAGATTCAGGCATCCAGGTGATCTCAAATGAATATGATGCAATGGAATAAAATGATGCACTCGTTGAGATGAACAATTTGACATATTACACGCACGAAACGGAGCTACGGATACGGAGATACGGCATGACGAACATGGCATGAAAATATTAGCAGATTCGGGGACTTAGCAGAAATTTCAGAGGGGGGAAGTCAACATCGTGCACGGAAAACGAGGCGGCGGTGAATCTGGCCGGAGCTTCGCCGGAGATGGAGAGGAAGGTCCCGGGGCGACCTCCTCCGGCCGGATCTCGCCGGATCCGGCGCGGGGGACCACGGGGACGGCGGCGGAGGGGCGCCGGACCCGGACGACGGGGAGGAGGCGCGGCGGCCGGGGCGCTCGGGGCGGCGCCGGTTGCCGGCGGAGGCGGCCCGCTCCGGCGGAGGAGCTCGGCGGCCGAGGCGCGGGGCCGGGCGGCGGGGAGCCGGCGGAGCGCGGGATCCGCGCGGGCGGAGGACGGCGGCAGGGCGACGGGGCGAGGTCGGCGAGCGGCGAGCGGCGGCGCTCCAGCGAGGGAAGGTGCTGGCGGAGGCGAGGCGCGGGCCGCGCAGGGCCGGCGACGGGAGCCGGGTGGCGGCGGGGTCGGACGCGCGGGCCGGGAGGGCCCCGGTGGGCCGGCGGCGTGGGAGAGAGAGGAGGGCCGCGGGCGGACACGTGGCGGCGCGGGAGAGGGCGGACGGCGGCGGCGGACATGTCCGTCGGTGGGAATTTCGTCCGGCGGCGGAGAGGGACTAGGTTAGGGTTTGGGCTGCGCGAGAATTCGGGGGGGAGACACCTATTTATAGGTAGAGGGAGCTAGGAGAGTCCAAATGGAGCACGGTTTTCGCCCACACGATCGTGATCGAACAACCGAGAGCATGGAGGGGAGTTAGATGGGTTTTGGGCCACTTTGGAAGGGGTGTTGGGCTGCAAAGAGAGAGGGGCTTTTACGGTTACCCGGTTAACCGTTGGAGTACCAAACGAACTCCAAATGGCACGAAACTTGACAGGCGGTCTACCGGTGGTATACCAAGGCCGCTTGGCAAGACTCGGTCCATTCCGAGAAAGTTTAATACCCGCACACGAAGAGAGGCAAGAAGGGGAACGCTGGAGGGCATAGGAGCGCCGGATTGCAAAACGGACAACGGGGAAAAGGCTCGGATGCATGAGACGAACACGTATGCAAAATGAAATGCACATGATGACATGATAAAGTGCAACACGCAAGCAAATGACATGGCAACGACGGCGAATAACTGGCGGACACCTGGCGCATCGAATCCGGGGCGTTACACATGCGTATTAGTACTTTGCTTCGAGGGCTAATAAACCTTTTCAGTAAGTATATGAGTTCTTTATGACTAATGTGAGTCCATGGATTATACGCACTCTTACCTTTCCGCAATTTGCTAGCCTCTACGGTACCGTGCATTGCCCTTTCTCACCTCGAGACTGTTGGAAATATGCCCTAGAGGCAATAATAAACATGTTATTATTATATTTCTTTGTTCATGATAATAGTCTTTTATTCATGCTATAACTGTATTATCCGGAAATCGTAATACACGTGTGAATACATAGACCACAATATGTCCCTAGTGAGCCTCTAGTTGACTAGCTCGTTGTGATCAACAGATAGTCATGGTTTCCTGGCTATGGACATGATGTCGTTGATAACGGGATCACATCATTAGGAGAATGATGTGATGGACAAGACCCAATCCTAAGCCTAGCACAGATCGTGTAGTTCGTATGCTAAAGCTTTTCTAATGTCAAGTATCTTTTCCTTAGACCATGAGATTGTGCAACTCCCGGATACCGTAGGAATGCTTTGGGTGTACCAAACGTCACAACGTAACTGGGTGGCTATAAAGGTGCATTACAGGTATCTCCGAAAGTGTCTGTTGGATTGGCACGAATCGAGACTGGGATTTGTCACTCCGTGTAAACGGAGAGGTATCTCTGGGCCCACTCGGTAGGACATCATCATAATGTGCACAATGTGACCAAGGGGTTGATCACGGGAATGATGTGTTACGGAACGAGTAAAGAGACTTGCCGGTAACGAGATTGAACAAGGTATCGGTATACCGACGATCGAATCTCGGGCAAGTAAATACCGCTAGACAAAGGGAATTGTATACGGGATCGATTGAGTCCTTGACATCGTGGTTCATCCGATGAGATCATCGTGGAACATGTGGGAGCCAACATGGGTATCCAGATCCCGCTGTTGGTTATTGACCGGAGAACGTCTCGGTCATGTCTACATGTCTCCCGAACCCGTAGGGTCTACACACTTAAGGTTCGATGACGCTAGGGTTATAAAGGAAGTTTGTATGTGGTTACCGAATGTTGTTCGGAGTCCCGGATGAGATCCCGGACGTCACGAGGAGTTCCGGAATGGTCCGGAGGTAAAGATTTATATATGGGAAGTCCTGTTTTGGTCACCGGAAAAGTTTCGGGTTTTATCGGTAATGTACCGGGACCACCGGGAGGGTCCCGGGGGTCCACCAAGTGGGGCCACCGGCCCCGGAGGCTTGCATGGGCCTAGAGTGGAAAGGGACCAGCCCCAGAGTGGGCTGGTGCGCCTCCCACCCTTGCCCAAGGCGCAGCTAGGAGGGGAGAGGGGAAACCCTAGGCGCAGATGGGCCTATAGGCCCACCCTAGGGCGCGCCCCCTCTCTCCCCCTCTTGGCCGCCCCCTCCAAGTCCCATCTAGGGCTGGCCGCACCCCTTGGGGTGGGAAACCCTAAAGGGGGCGCAGCCCCCCTTCCCCCCTATATATACTTGAGGTTTTGGGGCTGCCAACACATGAGAACTTCTCCTCTTGGTGCAGCCCTACCTCTCTCCCTACTCCTCCTCTCCCGTGGTGCTTGGCGAAGCCCTGCTGGATTGCCACGCTCCTCCATCACCACCACGCCATTGTGCTGCTGTTGGATGGAGTCTTCCTCAACCTCTCCCTCTCTCCTTGCTGGATCAAGGCGTGGGAGACGTCACCGGGCTGTACGTGTGTTGAACGCGGAGGTGCCGTCCGTTCGGCACTAGGATCTCCGGTGATTTGAATCACGACGAGTACGACTCCTTCAACCCCGTTCTCTTGAACGCTTCCGCTTAGCGATCTACAAGGGTATGTAGATGCACTCTCCTTCCCCTCGTTGCTGGTTTCTCCATAGATAGATCTTGGTGACACGTAGGAAAATTTTGAATTTCTGCTACGTTCCCCAACAGTGGCATCATGAGCTAGGTCTATTGCGTAGATTCTTTGCACGAGTAGAACACAAAGTAGTTGTGGGCGTTGATGTTGTTCAATATGCTTACCGTTACTAGTCCAATCTTGTTTCGACGGTATTGTGGGATGAAGCGGCCCGGACCGACCTTACACGTACTCTTACGTGAGACAGGTTCCACCGATTGACATGCACTTGGTGCATAAGGTGGCTAGCGGGTGCCAGTCTCTCCCACTTTAGTCGGAACGGATTCGATGAAAAGGGTCCTTATGAAGGGTAAATAGCAATTGGCATATCACGTTGTGGTTTTGCGTAGGTAAGAAACGTTCTTGCTAGAAACCCATAGCAGCCACGTAAAACATGCAAACAACAATTAGAGGACGTCTAACTTGTTTTTGCAGGGTATGCTATGTGATGTGATATGGCCAAGAAGAATGTGATGAATGATATGTGATGTATGAGATTGATCATGTTCTTGTAATAGGATTCACGACTTGCATGTCGATGAGTATGACAACCGGCAGGAGCCATAGGAGTTGTCTTAATTTATTGTATGACCTGCGTGTCATTGAACAACGCCATGTAACTTACTTTACTTTATTGCTAAACGCGTTAGCCATAGAAGTAGAAGTAGTCGTTGGCGTGACAACTTCATGAAGACACGATGATGGAGATCATGATGATGGAGATCATGGTGTCAAGCCGGTGACAAGATGATCATGGAGCCCCGAAGATGGAGATCAATGGAGCTATATGATATTGGCCATATCATGTCACAACTATATAATTGCATGTGATGTTTATTATGATTATGCATCTTGTTTACTTAGGACGACGGTAGTAAATAAGATGATCCCTTACAAAATTTCAAGAAGTGTTCTCCCCTAACTGTGCACCGTTGCTACAGTTCGTCGCTTCTAAGCACCACGTGATGATCGGGTGTGATGGATTCTTACGTTCACATACAACGGGTGTAAGACAGTTTTACACAGCGAAAACACTTAGGGTTAACTTGACGAGCCTAGCATGTACAGACATGGCCTCGGAACACGGAGACCGAAAGGTCGAGCATGAGTCGTATAGTAGATACGATCAACATGAAGATGTTCACCGATGATGACTAGTCCGTCTCACGTGATGATCGGACACGGCCTAGTTGACTCGGATCATGTAATCACTTAGATGACCAGAGGGATGTCTATCTGAGTGGGAGTTCATAAGATGAACTTAATTATCCTGAACATAGTCAAAAGACCTTTGCAAATTATGTCGTAAGCTCGCGCTTTAGTTCTACTGTTTAGATATGTTCCTAGAGAAAATATAGTTGAAAGTTGATAGTAGCGATTATGCGGACAGTAGAAAGCTTATGTCCTTAATGCACCGCTCAGTGTGCTGAACCCCAAACGTCGTTTGTGGATGTTGCGAACATCGGACATACACGTTTTGATAACTACGTGATAGTTCAGTTAAATGGTTTAAGTAGAGGCACCAAAGACGTTTTTCGAAACATCGCGGAACATATGAGATGTTTCGAGGGCTGAAATTGGGATTTCAGGCTCGTGCCCACGTCAAGAGGTATAAGACCTCCGACGATTTTCTTAGCCTGCAAACTAAGGGAGAAAAGCTCAATCGTTGAGCTTGTGCTCAGATTGTCTGAGTGCGACAATCACTTAAATCGAGTGGGAGTTGATCTTCCAGATAAGATAGTGATGTTTCTCCAAAGTCATTGCCACCAAGCTGCTAGAGCTTCGTGATGAACTATAACATATCAGGGATAGATATGATGATCCTTGAGGTATTCACGATGTTTGACACCGCGAAAGTAGAAATCAAGAAGGAGCATCAATTGTTGATGGTTGGTGAAACCACTAGTTTCAAGAAGGGCAAGGGCAAGAAGGGATACTTCATGAAACGGCAAATCAGCTGCTGCTCCAGTGAAGAAACCCAAGGTTGAACCCAAACCCGAGACTAAGTGCTTCTGTGATAAGGGGAATAGTCACTAGAGCGGAATTACCCTAGATACTTGGTAGATGAGAAGGCTGGCAAGGTCGATAGAAGTATATTGGATATACATTATGTTAATGTGTACTTTACTAGTACTCCTAGTAGCACCAGGGTATAAGATACCGGTTCGGTTGCTAAGTGTTAGTAACTCGAAATAAAAGCTACGGAATAAACGGAGACTAGCTAAAGGTGAGCTGACGATATGTGTTGGAAGTGTTTCCAAGTTTGATGTGATCAAACATCGTACGCTCCCTCTACCATCAAGATTAGTATTAAACCTGAATAACGTTCATTGTGTGTTTGCGTTGAGCATAGACATGATTGGATTATGTCTATCGCAATACGGTTATTCATTTAAGGAGAATAATAGTTACTCTATTTATGTGAATAATACCTTCAGTGGTCTTGCACCTAAAAATGGTTTATTGAATCTCGATCGTAGTGATACACATTTTCATGCCAAAAAGATAGTAATGATAGTACCACTTACTGGTGGCACTGCCATGTAAGTCATATTGGTTTAAAACGCATGAAGAAGCTCCATGTTGATGGATCTTTGGACTCACTCATTTTTGAAAAGTTTGAGACATGCGAACCATGTCTATTGGTGTATACGCATGAAGAAACTCCATGCAGATGGATAGTTTGGACTCACTTGATTTTGAATCACTTGAGATATGCAAATCATACCACATGGGCAAGATGACTGAAAAGCCTCGTTTTCAGTAAAATGGAACAAGATAGCAACTTGTTGGAAGCAACACATTTTGATGTGTGCAGTCCAATGAGTGCTGAGGCATGCAGTGAATATCGTTATGTTCTTACTTCACAGATGATTCGAGTAGATGTTGAGAATATTTACTTGATGAAACACAAGTCTGAATTATTGAATGGTTCAAGTAATTTCAGAGTGAAGTAGAAGATCATTGTGACAAGAGGATAAATGTCTATGATATGATCATAGAGATGAATATCTGAGTTACGAGTTTTGGCACACAATTAAGACATTGTGGAAATTGTTTCACAATTAATACCGCCTGGAACACCATAGTGTGATGGTGTGTCCGAACATCATAGTTGCACCCTATTGGATATGATGCGTACCATGATGTCTCTTATCGAATTACCACTATCGTTCATGGGTTAGGCATTAGAGACAACCACACTCACTTTAATAGGGTACCACATAATTCCGTTGAGACGACACCGTTTGGAGAAACCTAAGTTGTCGTTTCTTAAAGGTTTGGGGCTGCGACGCTTATGTGAAAAGTTTCAGGTTGATAAGCTCGAACCCAAAGCGGATAAAATGCATCTTCATAGGACACCCAAAACAGTTGGGTATACCTCCTAATTCAGATCCGAAAGCAATATGGATTGTTTCTTGAATCGGGTCCTTTCTCGAGGAAAGGTTTCTCTCGAAAGAGTTGAGTGGGAGGATGGTGGAGACTTGATATGGTTATTGAACCATCACTTCAACCAGTGTGTATCAGGGCACAGGAAGTTGTTCATGTGGCACCTACACCAATTGAAGTAGAAGCTTATGATAGTGATCATGAAGTTTCGGATCAAGTCACTGCCGTACCTCGTAGGGTGACAAGGATACGTACTACTTCAGAGTGGTACAGTAATCCTGTCTTGAAGGTCATGTTGCTAGACAACAATGAACCTACGAGCTATGGAGAAGCGATGGTGGGCCCATATTCCGACAAATGGTTAGAAGCCATGAAATCCGAGATAGGATCCATGTATCAGAACAAAGCATGGACTCTGCTGGACTTGCCCGATGATCGGCAAGCCATTGAGATAAATGGATCTTTAAGAAGAAGACGGACGTGGACGGTAATGTCACCGTCTATGAAGCTCGACTTGTGGCGAAGAGTTTTTCACAAGTTCAAGGAGTTGACTACGATGAGATTTTCTCATCCGTAGCGATGCTTAAGTCCGTCGGAATCATGTTAGCATAAGCTGCATTTATGAAATCTGGCAGATGGATGTCAAAACGAGTTTCCTTACCAACTTTCGTAAGGAAAGGTTGTATGTGATACAATCAGAAAGGTTTTGTCGATCCTAAGGATGCTAAAAGGTATGCTAGCTCTAGCAATCCTTCTAAGGACTGGAGTAAGCATCTCGGAGTTGGAATGTGCGCTTTGATGAGATGATCAAAGATTTTGGGTTTATACAAAGTTCATGAGAAACTTGTATTTCCAAAGAAGTGAGTGGGAGCACTATAGATTTTCTGATGATTATATGTTGTTGACATATTGATGATCAGAAATGATGTAGAATTTCTAGAAAGCATATAGGGTTATTTGAAAGGTGTTTTTCAATAGAAAGCCTGGATTAAGCTACTTGAACATTGAGCATCAAGATCTATAAGGATAGATCAAAACGCTTAATGGTACTTTTCAAATGAGCACATACCTTGACATGATCTTGAAGGTGTTCAAGATGGATCAGTCAAAGAAGGAGTTCTTGCCTGAGTTGTAAGGTGTGAAGTTAAGACTTAAAGCTCGACCACGGCAGAATAGAGAGAAAGGACGAAGGTCGTCCCCTATGCTTAAGACATAGGCTCTACAGTATGCCATGCTGAGTACCGCACCTGAAGTGTGCCTTGCCATGAGTCAGTCAAGGGGTACAAGAGTGATCCAAGAATGGATCACAGAACAGCGGTCAAAGTTATCCTTAGTAACTAGTGGACTAAGGAATTTTCTCGATTATGGAGGTGGTAAAAGAGTTCGTCGTAAAGGGTTACGTCGATGCAAGCTTGACACCTATCCGGATAGCTCTGAGTAGAGATACCGGATACGTATAATGGAGCAACAATTTAGAATAGCTCCAAGTAGAACAG
Organism: Triticum aestivum; assembly: GCF_018294505.1. NCBI lineage: Eukaryota > Viridiplantae > Streptophyta > Magnoliopsida > Poales > Poaceae > Triticum > Triticum aestivum. The sequence goes on along the minus strand of NC_057810.1, from coordinate 542,318,673 downwards.
TCATTTGGAATAGCTCCAAATAGAGCATGGTAGCTGCATCTAGGAGATGACATAGAGATTTGTAAAGCACACACGGATCTGAAAGGTTCAGACCCGTTGACTATAACCTCTCTCACAAGCATAACATGATCAAACCCAGAACTCTTGGGTGTTAGTCACATGGGGATGTGACCTTGAGTGTTAATCACATATCGATGTGAACTGGATTATTGACTCTAATGCAAGTGGGAGACTGTTGGAAATATGCCCTAGAGGCAATAATAAATATGTTATTATTATATTTCTTTGTTCATGATAATAGTCTTTTATTCATGCTATAACTGTATTATCCGGAAATCGTAATACACGTGTGAATACATAGACCACAATATGTCCCTAGTGAGCCTCTAGTTGACTAGCTCGTTGTGATCAACAGATAGTCATGGTTTCCTGGCTATGGACATTGGATGTCGTTGATAACGGGATCACATCATTAGGAGAATGATGTGATGGACAAGACCCAATCCTAAGCCTAGCACAAGATCGTGTAGTTCGTATGCTAAAGCTTTTCTAATGTCAAGTATCTTTTCCTTAGACCATGAGATTGTGCAACTCCCGGATACCGTAGGAATGCTTTGGGTGTACCAAACGTCACAACGTAACTGGGTGGCTATAAAGGTGCATTACAGGTATCTCCGAAAGTGTCTGTTGGGTTGGCACGAATCGAGACTGGGATTTGTCACTCCGTGTAAACGGAGAGGTATCTCTGGGCCCACTCGGTAGGACATCATCATAATGTGCACAATGTGACCAAGGGGTTGATCACGGGATGATGTGTTACGGAACGAGTAAAGAGACTTGCCGGTAACGAGATTGAACAAGGTATCGGTATACCGACGATCGAATCTCGGGCAAGTAAAATACCGCTAGACAAAGGGAATTGTATACGGGATCGATTGAGTCCTTGACATCGTGGTTCATCCGATGAGATCATCGTGGAACATGTGGGAGCCAACATGGGTATCCAGATCCCGCTGTTGGTTATTGACCGGAGAACGTCTCGGTCATGTCTACATGTCTCCCGAACCCGTAGGGTCTACACACTTAAGGTTCGATGACGCTAGGGTTATAAAGGAAGTTTGTATGTGGTTACCGAATGTTGTTCGGAGTCCCGGATGAGATCCCGGACGTCACGAGGAGTTCCGGAATGGTCCGGAGGTAAAGATTTATATATGGGAAGTCCTGTTTTGGTCACCGGAAAAGTTTCGGGTTTTATCGGTAATGTACCGGGACCACCGGGAGGGTCCCGGGGGTCCACCAAGTGGGGCCACCGGCCCCGGAGGCTTGCATGGGCCTAGAGTGGAAAGGGACCAGCCCCAGAGTGGGCTGGTGCGCCTCCCACCCTTGCCCAAGGCGCAGCTAGGAGGGGAGAGGGGAAACCCTAGGCGCAGATGGGCCTATAGGCCCACCCTAGGGCGCGCCCCCTCTCTCCCCCTCTTGGCCGCCCCCTCCAAGTCCCATCTAGGGCTGGCCGCACCCCTTGGGGTGGGAAACCCTAAAGGGGGCGCAGCCCCCTTCCCCCCTATATATACTTGAGGTTTTGGGGCTGCCAACACATGAGAACTTCTCCTCTTGGTGCAGCCCTACCTCTCTCCCTACTCCTCCTCTCCCGTGGTGCTTGGCGAAGCCCTGCTGGATTGCCACGCTCCTCCATCACCACCACGCCGTTGTGCTGCTGTTGGATGGAGTCTTCCTCAACCTCTCCCTCTCTCCTTGCTGGATCAAGGCGTGGGAGACGTCACCGGGTTGTACGTGTGTTGAACGCGGAGGTGCCGTCCGTTCGGCACTAGGATCTCCGGTGATTTGAATCACGACGAGTACGACTCCTTCAACCCCGTTCTCTTGAACGCTTCCGCTTAGCGATCTACAAGGGTATGTAGATGCACTCTCCTTCCCCTCGTTGCTGGTTTCTCCATAGATAGATCTTGGTGACACGTAGGAAAATTTTGAATTTCTGCTACGTTCCCCAACAGAGACGTGGTGCAAACTCCGCCGGTGCATCCAAACCCCGTGATATGATATGCTCTATCACGCGTAAGCCTTATTATATCTTCCTCAAAACAGCCACCACCTACCTATTATGGCCTTTCCATAGCCATTCCGAGATATATTGCCATGCAACTTCCACTGCTTCCGTTTTGATGACTTGAGCATTCATTTTCATATTGCTTTGCATGATCATATAGCTGACATAGTAGTCATGGCTCAGCCACCGTGCATCATTTTTTATACATGTTACGCTAGATCATTGCACATCCTGGTACACTACCAGAGGCATTCATATAGAGTCATATTTTGTTCTAGGTATCAAGTTGTAATTTTTATTTCTTTTGAGTTATAAGTAAATAGAAGTGTGATGATCATCATTATTCATTATTAGAGCATGTCCCAGTGAGGAAAGGATGATGGAGACTATGATTCCTCCACAAGTCGGGATGAGACTCCGGACAATGAGAGAGAAAAAAGAAAAAAAAGAAGGGGCATTGTTACTATATTTTACCACACTTGTGCTTCAAAGTAGCACCGTGTTTTTCATATAGAGAGTCTCCTATGTAGTCACTTTCATATACTAGTGGGAATTTTTCATTATAGAACTTGGCTTGTATATTCTGATGATGGGCTTCCTCAAATGCCCGAGGTCTTCATGAGCAAGCAAGTTGGATGCACACCCACTTAGTTTTCATATTAAGCTTTCATACACTTATAGCTCTTAGTGCATCTGTCGCATGGCTATCCCTACTCCTCGCATTGATATCAATTGATGGGAATCTCCATAGCCCATTGGTTAGCCGCGTAGATGTGAGACTTTCTTACTTTTTTGTCTTCTCTATATTTACTCCTATCATCATACTCTATTCTACCTGTAGTGCTATATTCATGGCTTGTGCTCATGTATTGCGTGAGGGTTGAAAAAGCTGAAGCGCATTAAAAGTGTGAACCAATTGCTCGGCTTGTCATCGGGGTTGTGCATGATAAATACTTTGTGTTAAAAATACAGAGCATGACAAGACTATATGATTTTGTAGGGATAGCTTTCTTTAGCATTGATATTTTGAAAGACATGATTGTTTGTTGGGATGCCTGAGTATTGATGTCTTATGTCGAATTATAGACTATTGCTTTGAATCACTCGTGTCTTAATATTCGTGCCATGATTAGACATATGATCAAGTTTATGCTAGGTAGCATTCCACATCAAAAATTATCTTTTTATCATTTACCTACTCGAGGACGAGCATGAATTTAGCTTGGGGATGCTGATACGTCTCCATCATATCTATAATTTTTGATTGTTTCATGCCAATATTATACAACTTTTACATATTTTTGGCAACATTTTATATGATTTATTTGGACTAACATATTGATCCAGTGCCCAGTGCCAGTTCCTGTTTGTTGCATGTTTTTTGTTTTGCAGAAAATCCATCTCAAACGAAGTCCAAACGCGATGAACATTCATGGAGAATTATTTTGGAATTTATGTGATTTTTAGGAGGTGGAATCAATGCAAACGGGGGCCCACAGCCCTCAAGATACACCAAGGCGCGCCAGGGGGTGCCAGGCGCGCCCAGGTGTCTTATGCCCTCCTCGTAAGGCGGTTGGGGCCCTTCTTGTGGCGCAAGAAAGATAATTCATGGAAAAATCGTGTAAATATTTCAGCCCAATCGAAGTTACGGATCTCCGGGAATTTAAGAAACTGTGAAGGGCCAGATCTGAAAACGCAAAACAGAAGAGAATAGAGAGGGAGATCCAATCTCGGAGGGGCTCCCGACCCTCCGCCGCCATGGAGGCCATGGACAAGAGGAGGAACTCTCCTCCCATCTAGGGGGAAGCCAAGGAAGAAGAATAAGGAGGGGGGCTCTCTCCCCCTCTCTCGCCGCCGGGGCAAGGATCGTGACGACGATCTACATAAACAACCTTGCTACCTCAACACCGACTCTCTCTCCCCCTCTATGCAGCGGTGTAACACCACTTCTCCCCGCTGTAATCTCTACTTAAACATGGTCCTCAACTCCACATATTATTTCCCAATGATATTTGGCTATCCTATTGATGTTTGAGTAGATCCATTTTGTCCTAAGGGTTAATCGTGATCTTGGTTGGTATGATTGTATATTTTATTTATGGTGTTGTCCTACAGTGCCCTCCGTGTCACGCAAACGGAGGGGCCCCCGCTGTAGGGTGTTGCAATATGTTCATGATTCGCGTATGGTGGGTGGCGTGAGTGACAGAAGCACATACCCGAGTAAGTGGGTTGTTGCGTATGGGATAAAGAGGACTTGATACTTAACACTATGGTTGGGTTTCGCGACCTTAATGATCTTTAGTAGTTGCGGATTGTCGATGGGAACGATACCTATGGGAACACTAGAATCCCTACTGTGGTCGGCAGGCGCGGGGTTGCGAGGAGAGCGGGTCTAAGAGCCAGCACAAAATTCGTTTACCCAGGTTCAGGCCGCAAGAACGCGTAATACCCTAGTCCTGCTTTGGTGTGTATTTGAATGTTCTTGAGCTAGCTACGGTGCATGACTTGCCCAAAAGAGCCGAATCCCCCTCCAGTACGCCTCGGGCCTCCTTTTATAGGAAAAGGGGATGCCACAGTGGCACACCGGAGGTGGAAAGGGTACAGTGTACAAGCTTATCGCTTGTCGTTACGGGACAAGACACGTTAAATGCGCCCCTTAGGTGTACCCTCGCTTTGTTGCTGCCTCGCCTTGCTTCGACACGCGTACAGGACAGCGGGGCAGGCGGCACCATGTAGGCTGGCAGGCTGCTGCGGTGGCATGGTGGTAGTGTCTTCATGAAGATCTGCATGCCACCACGCAGGTGCTTGCTGATTTGGTCTTGGGGTCGCATGTAGCCATGTAGGTGCCAACCTGGCTGGCTGGGCTGGCAGCTGCATAGAAACGGTGGTGGAACCTTGGTGGGTGCGGGCCTGGCCACGACCCCGTTGATGTCTTCGGCAAGGGTCTTGCGGGGGCCCCGGCAAGGGTCTTGCCGTGGCGTCGTGGTCGTCCGCGGCAAGGATCTCGCCGGAGGTCTTGTGGATTTCCTTGGCAAGAGTCTTGCCGAGGATCACCATCTTCTGGTCCTCATCTGATCTGGAGTGTTCATGATCTTCACAAAGATCTGCATGTCATCGTGGAGGTGCCTCCCGAGCCTTGGTTCCAATGTGATTGTTGATATTGGAAACCTCGGACTCAAGGGCGGCGCGCTCTCCTGGCGTTTGGGCAAGTTGCCCGGCAAGGACCTTGCCGGGGCTACAGAATTCGCCCCCGCAAGGGTTTTTCCGGGGGAGTCTGCCTCGTCCTCTTGCTCTTCGCCTTTGTGTCTCTAGCCTTGGCGTTGCTTTGCTTGCCTCGCGGCCTCGGCTTCCCTCTACTGTCCTGCTAAGTGTGTCCGTGGGCGTGGCTCTGACTGCCCGTGCACAAGTAAGGGGTACAAAGGAGAGCCCCTACTTTAGTATACCGACACGGATGCTTGCTAGAGTTTCAATCATAAGTGCATTTGATCCAAGCAGAGAAAGTATGTTAACGCATGTCTCTCCCTCATGTAAAATTGTAAGAATGATTACCGGTACTTGTTATCAATTGCCTAGGGGCAAATAACTTTCTTGTTGACAAAAGTTGTCTACTTTTATTATCTTGCAATTTATTTGTAGTTTTATTCTCGCAAAGTACTCGTAGTTTTATTCTTGCAAAATAGTTTCATACTTGTTTTAGGTAAAGCAAACGTCAAGTGTGCGTAGAGTTGTATCAGTGGTCGATAGAACTTGAGGGAATATATGTTCTGCCTTTAGCTCCTCGTTGGGTTCGACACTCTTATTTATTGAAGAAGGCTACAAACGATCCCCTATACTTGTGGGTTATCACGGGTGTCTGTTTCTCCTACTTTAGTTGAATCGAATTTGACTACGACCGATCCTTGAATGTAACGCCCCGAGACCGATGCGCCAGGTGTCTTCTAGTTATTCGTCGTTGTTGCCATGTCATTCGCTTGCATGTTGCATCTTGCCATGTCATCATGTGCATTTCATCTACATGTTTTTTCAAAACTTGCATCCGCGCGGGTTCTTCCAGTTCTTTCCGTTGTCCGTTCTGAGCCCAACCACACTCACACGCCCCGTCACACCTCCCAGATCTTGTTTCATGAGTGGGAGAAAAACGTTCTCGGAATGGGCCGAGTTGTCGAGCGGTCTTGGTACATCACCGGTAGACCGCCTGTCAAATTTCGTTCCATTTGGAGGTCGTTTGATGCCTATACGGTTAACCGCGTTAACCGCCGGACCCCTTTCTCTTTGCATCCTAGCACCCCTCCGCAACAGCCCGCTAGCCCATCTAAACCCCCTCCATACTCTCCGTCGTTGGATCACGATCGTGTGGGCAAAAACCGCACCTCAATAGCCCTCTCCTAGCTCCCTCTATCTATATAAACACCTGCCCCTCCTCAAATCACGGGCAAAACCACCCCTAACCCTAGCCTCCCCCTTCATCGCGCCGTCGGACGTGTCCGCCCATGCCAGACACGGCCGCGCCACCGCCCCACACCAATCGAGCAGTGCCACGTTGCCCTCCGCCACCTCCCGCCGCCGCCGGCCCGCGGGGCCCGAGTCAGGCCCGCGCGGCCCTCCCGTCGCCGCCGCTCGCCCAGGCGCCTCCCCGAGCGAGGCTCGAGCCGCCCGCCGCCGTCCGCGCCTTCGCCCCGCCACGCCACTGCCGCAGTCCACCGCCGCCGCTGCGTCTTCACCACCTCCGACCACCTTGCCTCGCCGGCCCCTGCCGGAGTTCGCGCCGCCCGCTCTAAGTGCCGCCCCGCGTCCCTCCGCCGCCGTCCCGCTCGTCGCCGGCCGGATCCGGCCCGGGACTGCCTCTCCGTCGACCTCCCCGCACTCCGGCGGCTTCCTCGCCCTCGTCTCCGGTGAGCCGCCACCGCCTCAGTTTGCGTGCCCCGAAACCCTAGATCCGCGAGGTGTTTTTTTACTAAGTCCAAAGGAATTTCATCTCATGTGTGCATGTTTGCCCCGTGATAACTTTGTGCATGTTTACCCTATGATGATGTATGATATATCAAAATGTTCATCTCTTGATGCTCTACATGATGGATTAGTTTGCATTCATGTTACTAGTCATCTTGATGCCTTAATCTTCATTGCAAAACTGCTAAGTGGTATTAACTGCTAGAATCTGCTGCCTGTTAACATCAGTAGTGGACCCGTTGCACCAAATGGCGCAGAGACCTGCTGATTCCATGTTAGCGATGAAAAGTAATCCATGGTTTAGTTGCTTAGTTACATGAAAGCACATATGACAACAAATTTAATCTTCTAGAAAAACAGGGGTTTGTTGTCTACAATGAAATGTATATACACATTAAAATTTGGTAGCATGGAGTTATATTTGAAACAAATCTATGTAACAAATTCAATCCCCGTCAACGATGCACAAAAACATAAATGATTCTTCTACTACTCAGACTCATAGTCATAGTTCAAGTCTTCATCATCATCGCTGCTGTTGGAGTCCAAAGTTGGCCAATCCTCTCATCTTCATCTATGTTGGCAAAGGTGGCTTCAATAGCCTCTCTTCCGATTTTTGCGAAAAAGAAATCCTCTCTACCACACATCCCGCTCGGCATGAATGGCGGAAGCGAACATGACAGTTTTACGATTCTCTTCCTCTGCTCTCAAATGCAGTAATCCTCACATCAGTGCCTAAAGCATCACTGCTTGCTGCAGTTGCTCCTTCCTCTTGTATATTCCATGTTTATCAGGTAAAGATGTTGTAATCCACCTTAAAAAAAGAGAACATATACATTTACCTTAGGAAGCTCAAAATCTGGGTTCAATAAAACTACCATATCAATTGAGATAGAACCAAAACTACATAAGTAGCAAAGTTACCAACAACAAAAACAACAAGCATTTCTAACCCTAACACCATCAAAAGCATGAAAATGACACACAAGTCTTCTTTAGATAATCTTATAGCATCAGCTACAACAACTCGCAACAATGTCAAAGGAGTTCAGAAAGAAACTTTGGATTTGAATCAGCTTGAAAAAAATACATGGTGCCGAATTGAAAAACAATCCACATCTAAACAGAAAGACAGTAACTCTTGTTTGATGAATAGAGTACCACTGAAAGCTAAGTAGCACAGAGCCCCAGTCTAAGACACATACATCAACGAAGCCACTGAAAGAGGCTTTCAGAAATCACCAGATTCCATAGAGCTTACTAGTCTTTTCAAGAATGAGTATCACAATTCTGTAATCAAGAAGGCGAAGAGACAGAAACATGTCCTCAGTTCGTGTTCTGTTCAGCCAAAGCATGGAGAGTGAAAACATCGCAGATCAGATAAAGGTAGTTTCATTTTGTCTGCATATACTATACACAAGTAACTCAAGATAGCTTGATTTTCCTAAGGTTTTTATTTTTTTACATTGATAGATATTGATACACTTTTAGTTACCAGTGTCAACAACTATTTTAGAGACTACGCACTTTGTCGCTGAAAAGTTTGCTCGTACAAGGAACATGCTAGAAGCAATAGCCATCATGGGTTGAATGCCGTGGAGAAGAAAGGTGCTTCATTGTGAGAAAAAACAAAGAATGAGGGATACAAAGAAGGAAAAGGATATTTGCTTCAGCATGCCTGTCTCACTAAGACAAGCCTGCAAGAAGTCATTTTTTTTCGAGGTTAGTGTCTAGTTTATTAGCATTGAAATTTCTAGAAGCAGAGAACTGCATAACAAGCTCTAATGATGTATCCAAAAAGGGTTTGTGTAGAGGCCGAACTGAACAAAAGGAGGAGCTCACCAGGCGAATATGCAACCGGAAGGGAGAAGGGAGGATGCTTTGCTGTTCTCTGTGGCAATCTGGGTCGGAGTTGACAGCTCCACAACGTCATTAGGCGTGCATCTGTCGCGGGACACCCCTTAGCGGGCTTCTTTTTGTTCTATTATGCAAATAAAACTGCTACTTGTTTGCCATGAATAACCTGTCCGTCCATGTAGTATTTTCCATCTGCAGCATCATCAGGATTGAAGTACTGGACAAACCCAAATCCTCGAGGCTCCCTGCAATGTACCCAAGAAAGTAGAGATCATATCAATCCTTAAAATGGGTTAATAGATTATGCTCCTGAGCAATGTAACAGAGATTATTCAAAGTAAACAACGACCAAACCATTGTTACTCCCAACTATCAAAGACAACACACAGATCGAGTAAAACAAGTGAAATGCACATCGGCTGCTGACCTTGCACTCATAAGTACACCTTCAAATGCAACAAACATGTCCCTCTTCTTCATGATATCCACCATTGCATTAGATTCACAAACATAATATGAATTTTTGCAACAATGCAAGGTTTATTAAACACACATTTTGCTGTATTGATTTTCCTGGATAAGAGAGAACGTGGGAGCACCATTCTTACCAATTTTTTGGATCATCGCCTCACCTATCCTGCAAACTAGCAAGCAACCACAAAGGTAATCATGAATTTATAGCAACTATAACCGGTCATGAGAAAACAATATAAGAAATTGGCATGTGCAAGCTCTCAGTTCCTTGCCCGGTTTTGGCGGGGACGAACAAGCATACCCAGAGAAAATTTGCACCGCATGTCAGCTCCTAGTTAGCACTGGTATTGAAGGAAGCCCAACCATCTCGTGAGCATCCTCCTTGGAACTTTGATCTCCACTAACACTTCGACCCTGAGAAGCACAAAGAGCTGAAGATGATAAAAATAGCACAATCATTTCTCATCATCCTTGCATTTTGTAAGTGTTGAGGTTCAGAAATAAATACAATCAGTCATAATTGAGATGTAGAACGTTTCTAAACGACACTAAAATAAACAGAAGTAAAATAAGTATGTGTATGTGCAGAATCAGCAATACTGTGAGACATGGTATAATGCTGGATATTAGATATGATAAAAAATACCATAGATAACAAAACACAGGAAAGCACTCGACAAAACTTGCAGAACATGTTAGATAAACAGATTTGGCGTTCATGTCTTGCAGCAAATATCGACAAAATGGAGTTGCAGAAAGCACTCAAATTGCGCATGAACACCAAATCTGTTCTTGTGCACCACCTCCCTTCTATTAAACAACCATGACATACCCCATTTTTACAAAGGAAAAATAAGATCACAATAACAGTGACAGAGGACTCAAAATGGGATGTATGTCATGGCAATGCTAGAACCTATACTTGCATAGTTATATTCAATGCATATAAAATAAAGCTAATAAGGACGAAATCTGAATGAAAATGATGTCTATGTTTTAGAGGAGAAAGTGATAAAAACCAGCTAGGCATGGTAAAATATATTAACCTGTAGCCTAGCATTACTACCAAAGAAAATGGAGCCACTGGTCATGTCAATGGAAACATATAGAGAGCGTTTTACTTATTTTCACCATTGATTCTTCACATTTATGTGCTTTCCAAATAAAAGGTACATTAAAGCCTTGTGTCTTATGAAACCATCATGACACTACAATTCACAAAGTTTTATATGAATCACGGTGATAAGGAACCATCCAACCATACGAAAAAGATATCATCAAAGCATGTGGAGATAGCTACATCGTTTTGTACTTTAAGAAGAGGATTGTCATGATTTGTCAGTCTGAAACATATGGAGGAACCAATCTAGGGAAATGTCCACCTGGTTAAGAAGACATATGCTAGGAATCATCTACTGATCCAACAACCACCAGTGCTGATGATGCTTTACCCTTGCAAAGAACAGACTGCATAGGAACCTGAAGAAAACATGACAAAATAGTATAGATCAGTGTGGGAACCTGAAGATATCCTCAACAAAGACATGATAAAATATCAGTAGATAAGTGACTAATTAGTACGCTGATGAAACCAAGAACACACCCTCTTCAATCCTCAAGTCCTCGCCCTCTTCCTCAGCCAACCATCCTGGCTTCCGGCCACCGTCGTCGATCCCATGCTCACTGACCCGTGCTTGGTGGTAGGCAGTGGGGAAGTGGAAGAAGGATCCAGGAGTGGATCGAGCCGCCACCGACTGCCAGGTCTGCGAGGTCACACCTGATCTCACCGGTGCAGGCCAGTGACCCTCTCATGTCCGCCGCCGGACCTCCCTCCTCTCATTCCTTCTCTCCCTCTCTCCAATCTTCTCTGCCTATAGGTTGCTGCCGTCGCCGGAGAGGCTCGCCTCCGTGGCCGCATGCCTTGGATCCCACGAAGGTGGGAGGGCGGAGGAAGGGGGGTGGAGGCTGCTGGGGAGGAGTGAGGGTGTGGCGTCCCATCCATTGGGGGCTAGGGTTCATGCAGGAGGAGGCGATTGGGTGCGAGGCGTGCGGGAGGAGGGGATTGGGTGCGGCGTGTGGGAGGGGTGGACCGGGACTCCGTGAGGCTTTGTTCGGTTACACCTCCTCACAGGGGGATTGGGGTGGATTGGAGGAGGTTTTGACTTGTAGAGGATGTAAACCCTGCCAATCCCTCTCAAACCCCTCCATTTTCCCTGTCAACCGAACAGGCCCTGAGGCAGCGGGACTCGTGGGACGGCACGCGGCACACAGGCAAATGTCACGCAGTGAAATTTAACCCAGCCAATAGGGAGAGACACTGAGCCTACGAGTCATGGACCTCAAAAAATAAACCGCAAGGAGAAAGTCACAATAAAGATCAGACGGACCTGGGTACTCGGTTGACCAGATTCAAGGCAATCGGACGGCCAGGAACATCCCAATCCGAGGGACCTTCGTGGAGGAGGGCCGGCTAGCATCCTTTTAGGTTTAAATGTATGCATCTTGTGAGTGATGTAACTTTGTCCATGTTAATTCTATGGTGATGATCTTGATATGTAGATGTTTATCTCAGAGTGCTCTACATGTTGGTGTGCTTTTCATTCATGTTAGGGCGAATATTGACATGTTAGTCTCTGTTGCAAAAGTGCTTGCTGATGTAAACTGCTGAAAATTGTTATAACTTGCCTATTTGTCTTTTATATATCTTTTTGTGTGATTTTCTTTTGAGCATCATGTCAACATGTCCTAGGAGCATAATTATGCCATGTTTACTAGGGTGCAATCCACTTATTTTGATATGCCTTGTGGTGAGTGCATAAAGCTTGGGAAGTGGGAAACTTGTTGTTAATGTTCTGTTAAGTCTGAATCTGTCATATCATGTTGCTATGTTTACTTGAAGCTACCATCTAAACCATGCATAATCTCGAGATGCTTAGTTGACATGTTTTGATGTCCATGTTATGCTCTATTATGCCATGCCTTTTGATGCCTCATATAAGTCACGTAGAATATGTTTTCATTGCCATGAACATGCCTAAATGATGTTCCAGTTTTCTGTTAACTTCATGATGCCATGTTGTGAGCTTGATATTATTTAATCTATGCCTCTTTTGGAGATGCTCCAATTACATGAATGGAAGTATGCTATGAGTACTTTCTTAACATGTCATGTTTGTTAATTTTAGACTTCATATGACCTCTGTTACATGCTTGCAGACATGCTATGATAATGTTGCTGTTTTACACTTGCTGAAACTGTTTCAACGTTCAAACTTGTCTTGTTGGTTCCCATTAATTCATGAGCCATATGCATATGATGCCTTGATGTTATTTTCTCTTTGTTATGTATAATTTGATGAAATGCTCTTGGTTGCTATGTATAGTTGCCGTAGCATCTTTGTTTCATGCCTCCAACATGTCATCATATTAACTTTCCTCATGCATATGCCCTGTTTTTCACTGTCATAATCTGTGTTATTAAGTTGCTTTTTGCATTGATCATCTTGGATTAATCTTGATGCCTATGAACTTGAACCTTAATGATATTTGAAAATGTAATCTGTACTTTGAGTGCATATCAAGTTTGTGTTCATATGGTTCCTGTAGCATGTTGTTTTGATGATTGCAAAGTGCCTACTTGCTGTTTTGGGTAGATTGTTGTTATAACTTGTTTGGAGTATGTGTTGCACAGTTGCTTCGTTTGGAGCATGCTTTATATAAAACTTGCTTAGAATTGCATGTAGTTTCATATTATCTTGTTGCATCCATGTTTTGAGCATGTGAGCTTGATGTTTGAATGCATTTTGCATCAATGCCATATTTAACTTGTGTTGGTCACATCTTCTAGGCCGTAGCTCTGAATTAAATAAACCTTATATGTAACTTGACTAGAAAAATGTGTAGATCATCTTGGTGCACTTTAACTTGCTGTTTAACAACTTTAACGTGATGTGTTATTCAGATCTGGACCAATTTCGAAATTTGCATATGAGGACTTACCGGAATTATTATATGTTGTTTCTGGCCTCATTTAAACTTGCTTTCATGTGATGTTCTTGTATGCATCATCTCTTGCCATGAGTAGCATAATGTAGCCTTGTCATGCATCATACTTGGTTGAGCATCATGCCATGTCTATGTGTTGTGTGTTTACCATGTTGTTTGCTTCTTTCCGGTTGTGCTTCTTCTCGATAGTTCATGTTTCGTTGCGATCGTGAGGATTCGTTCGACTATGCTTGGTTCATCTTCTTCATGGACTCAATCTTCTTCCTAGCGGGATTTCAGGAAAGATGACCGTTACCCTGGATCTCACTACTATCATTGTTATGCTAGTTGTCTCGATGTTATCGCTATGTCGCGCTACCCACCACTTGTTTATCAGGCCTCCCTATATGCCATGAAACAACCTCTAACCTTTTTCAACATCCCAACAAACCGTTGTTTGGCTATGTAACCGCTTTGCTCAACCCCTCTTATAGCGTTGCTAGTTGCAGGTGCAGTTGCAGGTTGTTCCATGTTGGGACATGGATATCATGGGATATCAAAATATCTCTTATTTAATTAATGCACATATATACTTGGTAAAGGGTGGAAGGCTCGGCCTTTTTCTTGGTGGTTTGTTCCACTCTTGTCGCCTTAGTTTTCGTCATACCGATGTTATGTTCCTTGATTTTGCGTCCCTAACACGATGAGGGTTTATGGGCCCCTCTTGACAGTTTGCTTTGAATAAAACTCTTCCAGCAAGGCCCAACATTGGTTTTACCATTTTCCCAACATAATAACTAAACTTGACATTAATTTTATGCATAGGGAGTTAGCGCTACCCGAGGAGTAATTCTACGTAATATAGAGGGGCCAGTGCTGATGGTGTTGGTCCCAAACTAGAGCACCGTGCGGGACCGCCCCTTGGCAACTTGGGGTATTTTGGTACATGTACGCTTAGCTCATCCGTCGTGGCCTAAGACGAGATACGTGCGGCTACTATCAGGGTGTTGGCACGTCGGGAAGTCTTGCTGGACTTGTTTTACCATTGTCGAAATGTCTTGTGCACGGGATCCTGAGTCTGATCGGATGTCCTGCGATGGAGGATTGTCTTCGCGGATCGTGAGCTTGTCATGGGCTAATGTGACAGTCTAGTTTTTGCCCTCTCTTCTTTGCCTAGTTTTCAGTTGATTTGGATTTGAGTTTGGAGTTTTTGAATCATTTCATTTGGACTTAACCACTTGGGTACCCCTTGACTTTCACCCAAGTGCTTCTACTCCTTCTCAAGCCACCACTTCACCTCTGGATCATCTTAAAATACCACTTGGAATATTTTTCTTAAAGGAAAAATATTCATTTTTCCCTCCAAAACCCTAGCTAGCCCTTTGTGCTCCAAAGCAACCCTAATTTCTCTTGCCCCTAAAATCCTGAGAAAAATCCCAATTATTCTTTGAACCTTAGGGCACCTTTCTGAGCAAAAATATTTCATCACTCTTTGGAATATTTTGGCTACAGAAAATATTTTCATTTGTGGACAGAAATGGTAGTTTATACAACAACTACCATTTTACTAGCTCCTTTGTAGCTGGTTTTTCTTGTGCCTCTTTACCTTAGTAAGTGTTGGCTAGCCTCCAAAGCTCAGCCCTCACTCCTAGTGGTTTGACCATAGTAAGCCTCCAAAGTTACTGTCTAGAAACTTGCTTGGAGTACAAATTCATTTCTACTGCCCCTGGAACCAAACCCAACCATGGTAACACTCCAAACTACCAAAGACTACATGCTAAACATGAAGTTAGTGCTTAGGCTGGCCTGATGTCATAGTTCACGCGGTGACCGCGTTCGTCCACGTGTGCTGGCATGCAAAACACGCACTCTGAGTGCCGCCAAGCGCTCTGTTGCGCGCGTGCTTGCTGATACGTCTCCAACGTATCTACTTTTCCAAACACTTTTTCCCTTGTTTTGGACACTAACTTGCATGATTTGAATGAAACTAACCCGGACTGACGCTGTTTTCAGCAGAACTGCCATGATGTTGTTTTATGTGTAGAAAAGAAAAGTTCTCGGAATGACCTGGAAATCCATGGAGGCACTTTTTGGAATTAATAAGAATTTTTGGCGAAAGAATTAATGCCAGGGGGCCCACAGCCTGTCCACGAGACAGGGGGCGCCCCCCTAGGGCGCGGCCTCCTATCTCGTGGGCCCCCTGGACCTCCACCGACCTCAACTCCAACTCTATATCTTCCGTCTCGTGGAGAAAAAAGCAGAGAGAAAGTTTCATCACGTTTTACGACATAGAGCCGCCGCCAAGCCCTAATATCTCTCGGGAGGGCTGATCTGGAGTCCGTTCGGGGCTCCGGAGAGGGGGATTCATCGCCGTCGTCATCATCAACCATCCTCCATCACCAATTTCATGATGCTCACCGTCGTGTGTGAGTAATTCCATCGTAGGCTTGCTAGACGGTGATGGGTTGGATGAGATTTACCATGTAATCAAGTTAGTTTTGTTAGGGTTTGATCCCTAGTATCCACTATGTTCTGAGATTGATGTTGCTATGACTTTGCTATGCTTAATGCTTGTCACTAGGGCCCGAGTGCCATGATTTCAGATCTGAACCTATTATGTTTTCATGAATATATGCGTGTTCTTCATCCTATCTTGCAAGTCTATAGTCACCTATTATGTGTTATGATCCGACAACCCCGAAGTGACAATAATCGGGATACTTCTCGGTGATGACCGTAGTTTGAGGAGTTCATGTATTCACTATGTGTTAATGCTTTGGTCCGGTTCTCTATTAAAAGGAGGCCTTAATATCCCTTAGTTTCCATAGGACCCCGCTGCAACGGGAGGGTAGGACAAAAGATGTCATGCAAGTTCTTTTCCATAAGCACGTATGACTATTTACGGAATACATGCCTACATTACATTGATGAATTGGAGCTAGTTCTATATCACCCTATGTTATAACTATTGCATGAGGAATCGCATCCGGCATAATTATCCATCACTGATCCATTGCCTACGAGCTTTTCATATATTGTTCTTCGCTTATTTACTTTTCCGTTGCTACTGTTACAACTACTACAAAAACCCAAAAACATTTATCTTTACTTGTTGCTACCGTTACCTTTATTATCATACCACTTTTGCTACTAAATACTTTGCTGCAGATACTAAGTTATCCAGGTGTGGTTGAATTGACAACTCAACTGCTAATACTCAAGAATATTCTTTGGCTCCCCTTGTGTCGAATCAATAAATTTGGGTTGTACTTCACCCTCGAAAGCTGTTGCGATCCCCTACACTTGTGGGTTATCAAGACTAATTTCTGGCGCCGTTGCCGGGGAGCATAGCTCTATTCTCTGAGTCACTTGGGATTTATATCTGTTGATCACTATGAAGAACTTGAAAGACGCTAAGACCAAGATTTTGCCCTCAACTACGAGGGGAGGTAAGGAACTGCCATCTAGCTCTGCACTAGATTCTCCTTCCGTTATTAGTAGGCTTGCGACACCTAAACCTGCTACTGCTATGAATTCTGATATGTCGCATGTTATTGATGATGCCACTTCTGCTATGCATGATGAAACTACTTCTGTGCGTGATACTACTTTGCCATTAGGTGAATTTCTAGATGAACAACTTGCTAGAGTTAGGGGGAATGAAAATATTGAAGAACCTATTATTGATGATAGTGATGATGAACGTTCCCCCAATGATTATGTATTACCTGTTGTTCCTAAGGGTTATGTTATGAATGAAGCAGCTGCTATGGAAATTCTTGCTTGCAATGATAGAAATGATCTTAAGAAATTATTAGCTAAATGGAAGCAGCAGTCTCTTAATGCTAGAATGAAACCCGATCCTGCTTTTGCTACTTCACCTATCTGTGTTACTGATAAGGATTATGAATTCTCTGTTGATCCTGATATTATTACTTTAGTTGAATCTGATCCTTTTTATGGCCTTGAATCTGAAACTGTTGTGGCACATCTTACCAAGTTGAATGATATAGCCACCCTATTTACTCATGATGAGAAGTCTCGCTATTTATATATCCTTAAGATATTTCCGTTCTCATTAAAGGGTGATGCTAAGACTTGGTATAATTCTCTTGCTCCCGGTTGTGTGCGCAGTCCCCAGGATATGATTTATTACTTCTCTGCTAAATATTTCCCTACTCATAAGAAACAAGCTGCTTTGCGGGAAATATATAATTTTGTGCAAATCAAAGAAGAGAGTCTCCCACAAGCTTGGGGGAGGCTTCTCCGATTACTTAATGCTTTGCCTGATCATCCTCTTAAGAAAAATGAAATACTTGATATCTTTTATAATGGACTAACCGATGCTTCCAAAGACTACTTGGATAGTTGTGCTGGTTGTGTTTCAGAGAAAGAACAGTCGACGAAGCTGAAATATTATTGAATAATATGTTGACTAATGAAAATAATTGGACTCTTCCTGAGGCAGTTCCTGAACCAATTGAGCCAACTCCTGAGCCTATTCCTAAACCCACTCCGAAGAAGAGAGGTGTTTTATTTCTCAGTCCTGAAGATATGCAAGAGGCAAAGAAGTCAATGAAAGAGAAAGGTATTAAAGCTGAAGATGTTAAGAATTTACCACCTATTGAAGAAATACATGGTCTTAATTTACCGCCTAAAGAACCACATTATCTTGATAACCCGACACAGGTAGTAAAAGTAAATTCTCTCTATAGATATGATAAAGTTGAAATACCCTCTACTAAATTTCATAGCCCATGCTTAGATGAATTTGATGACTTTATGGCTAGACAAGAAAGTTTTAATGCTTATGTTGGTAGAGAGTTAAAGAATAATGCTTTCGAGATAGGACGCGTAGGTGATAATCTGGCTAGAGTTAAAGATGAACTTCACCGCGTTAGCAAATATGCTTCTATGGTAGGTTTCTACTCAAGCTGAGCAGGTACTCAAAGCTCAAAATGATTTGCTTGATGAATTGAATAATAAAAATGACTTTGCCGTTAGAGTGGCTACTAGAACTGGTAGAATGACTCAGGAACCTTTGTATCCTGAAGGCCACCCTAAGAGAATCAAGCAAGATTCTCAGAGAAATAATTTAGAGGCACCTAGTTCTTCTAAAAAGAAGAAGAAGAAAGATGATAGAACCTTGCATGCTTCTAGTGAACCTACTGTAGACACACATGAGAATCCTAATGATATTTCTATCTCTGATGCTGAAACACAATCAGGTGATGAACATGAACCTAGTGATAATGTTAATGATAATGTTCATGTTGATGCTCAACCTAGCAAAACAATGATGTAGAGATTGAACCTGTTGTTGATCTTGATAACCCACAATCAAAGAATCAACGTTATGATAAGAGAGATTTTGTTGCTAGGAAGCACGGTAAAGAAAGAGAACCATGGGTTCAGAAACCCATGCCCTTTCCTCCTAAACCATCCAAGTCAAAGGATGATGAGGATTTTGAGTGCTTTGCTGAAATGATTAGACCTATTTTCTTACGTATGCGCTTAACTGATATGCTTAAAGTAAATCCTTATGCTAAGTATATGAAGGATATCATCACAAATAAAAGAAAGATACCGGAAGCTGAAATTTCCACCATGCTTGCTAATTACACTTTTAAGGGTGGAATACCAAAGAAACTTGGAGATCCGGGTGTTCCAACTATACCATGCTCCATTAAAAGAAATTATGTCAGAACTGCTTTATGTGATCTTGGAGCCGGTGTTAGTGTTATGCCTCTCTCTTTATATCGTAGACTTGAATTGAATAAGTTGACACCTACTGAAATATCTTTGCAAATGGCTGATAAATCAACTGCTATACCTGTCGGTATTTGTGAGGATGTGCCTGTTGTGGTTGCAAATGTCACTATCTTAACGGACTTTGTTATTCTTGATATTCCCGAGGACGATAGTATGTCTATTATCCTTGGTAGACCTTTTCTTAATACTGCAGGGGCTGTTATTGATTGCAACAAAGGCAATGTCACTTTTCATGTTAATGGCAATGAGCATACGGTACACTTTCCGAGGAAACAATCTCAAGTTCATAGCATCAACTCTATTGAAAAAGTTCCAACTATCATTTTTGGAGGTTTTGAATTTCCTCTCCCTACTGTCAAGAAAAAGTATGATATTCTTATTGTTGGGGATTTTCATATCCCCGTTGAGGTAACTTAGTGTTATTCAAATTTCTCCGGTTCCGTGTTATTCGGAATGAGTTTGTTAACAAGACTTGATCAACCTTGTTAGCGGGTTCATTTTGATGATCACGAGATGGATGAAACTAGAAGGCACAACCTTCTGTACCCTCTTTTTACTTTCTGTTATTTAGTATAAATAAAGCAAAAATAGTATTATCCGTCTGTTTTCTGAATTATCCGTGCATTAAAAAATAGTCCGAAAATAAAAGTGCTCCAAATGCCCTGCAAATTTAGTATGATTTTTTCTGGAATATTTGAGGATTTTAGGCACTGAAAACACTGCAGAGGGGCAAGCACCAGGCCACGAGAGAGGAGGGCGCCCCCACCCCTGTAGGGCGTGCCCCCTGTCTCGTGGGCCCTTGGTGGCTCCCTCCACTTATGCCAGCACCCACACACTCCTTCTTCTACCCAAAAAAATCCCCATCCAGCTCAAGCACGAGTTCTAGCTCGTTTTGCTGTGATTTTCGATCTCCTTGCTCAAAGCTCCATTCACAAAACTGCTTTGGGAGATTGTTGCTTGGTATGTGACTCCTCCATTGGTCCAATTAGTTTTTGTTCTAGTGCTTTATTCATTGCAAATTTTTGCTGCTTAGGTGACCATGTTCTTGAGCTTGCATGTTAAATTTTTGAGGTCCCAAGCAATTCCAGTGCATGATATGGGCTCTAGGCACTTGTAGGAGTAGTTGCTATCAATCTTGTTTAGTTTTATCCATTTTTATTTCGAAGTCACTAAAATTTCAGAAATTTTCAGAAAATATTAAGGAGGCTCTTTAAAGGCTCTTCTAGCCAAAGCTCTGAGGAAAAACAAGCCAAAGAGAAGGAAAAAGCCAAGTATAATCTTCCTCGCTTAGCGGAAGTACGGTCGTGTGAATGGCCATGCGAGGATTTCTTGAAAGAAGCCAGAATTCATGAAGACTTTTATGCTTTAATTGAGACTGCAGGCCTCACCGGTTTCATCAACGACTGAATCGATCAGTATCTCTTACTTACCAATACTTTCATACAAAACTTTTGTTATTATCCTAAGAAATCACCGCCTGCAGTATCATTTCATTTATATGATGAATTCAAAGAAATGTCTTTACGTCATTTTTGCACGGTATGTAGGATACCTTATGAGGGAGAATTAGATGAACCCCATCGTGAAGATGTGGGTGGCTTTGTTAATAATATTGCTGTAGAGGAGCCAAAGAAGGGCTCCGAGGCGAAGGTCTCTAGCATACACTTTCCTGTTTTACGCTACTTTGCCATATTTGCTAGTAGATGCCTGATTGGTCGTGGAAATAGTGGAAATTTGAGCGTTCCAGATATTATTATTCTTCAACACGCTTTGCTGGGAGACAATACTTTTAATATGGGTGTCGTCGTTGCTAAACGGCTAGCCCTGAATCGTACAAAAGCCCCCATATTTGGAGGTATCTATGCTGCACGTCTTGCTAGACATTTTCAGATACCCATTAGGCACCATGAGGAAAAGGAGACAATATTGCCTCCTCACATTTTAGATTACAAGAGCATAGTAGCACACAAGTTTATTGTTGACAACGAAGATAGGATGCTCTTGTATAAACTTAGATTCGATAAGAAACACTTCGAGATTATTATTTTTCCTGCGCCTTTGTTGTTTGATTTGCTTGCAGAAAATGTTCTTGTCACACCGGAAGCGGTGAACAACCATCGATCCCAAGCTTTTACTCCTGAACCTGAACCTGAGCCGGAACCTGAGTTGGACCCTTATCGTGCATCATCTGTCCAGTGGGATCCGGAGATGACCAACCAGTGGTATCCTGATTATACCTCTCATTACACCAGAGAGAGTAGCGGCGGTCCTTGGTATTAAACCAACTTAGGCCAAAAGCCTAAGCTTGGGGGAGTACGTATTTCTCACCGACTTTACATTCATGTTCACACACTAGTTGTCGGTGCTCATACTCATTCATTGTATTATCCATGTTAGTTTAAATTTTTTTTTCTAGTTTTCTTCTTGTGTGTTTGATAAACCTTGAGAAAAACCAAAAAATTAGTTAGTTTAATTTCCTTGCTTGTAGTAGAATTAAAGTGAAAACCCAAAAAGATTTCTCGTTCTTCTTTTACTTGTTGGGAGCTTTCCCGTGTAAATAGTTCTATTTTATTTTCTTTCCTTTAGGGGTCGAGAAGACCATATTGAAAATGCTTAGTGGCTCTTATATGCATGATTGTTTATTTAATTTAGAGCCCATATTACTTGTCTTCTCTCTTGAGTTGAATGCTTGCAGATTCCAGCTTAGTCCAATGCACGTGCACTCTTATTATTATACACATCGTTCGGTCGTGCAAGTGAAAGGCAATAATGACGATATAGGATGGACTTATTGGGATGAGAAAAGCTGGTATGAACTCGACCTCTCTTGTTTTTGTAAATATGATGATTCATCATTCCTGAGTCAGCTATTATGAAGTAAACATATTTGCAATGACATTTAGAGATTATAGTCATTTGTGCCATGCTTGATTAGCTATGAGTTATAATGGTTTACCTTGCGTGCCAACATGCTATTAGAATGATTATGATGTGGTATGATGGGATGGTATCCTCCTTTGAAAGTATTAAGTGACTCGACTTGGCACATGTTCACGCATGTAGTTGAATCAAATCAACATAGCCTTCACGATATTTATGTTCATGGTGGATTATATCCTACTCATGCTTGTACTCGGTGTGAATTAATTTTAATGCATGCTTACGACTGTTGTCGCTCTCTCAGTTGTTCGCTTCCCAGTCTTTTGCTAGCCTTCACCTGTACTAAGCAGGAATACTTCTTGTGCATCCAAATTCCTTAAACCCCAAAGTTGTTCCATATGAGTCCATGATACCTTCCTATATGCGGTATCTACCTGCCGTTCCAAGTAGATTTGTATGTGCCAAACTCCAAACCTTCAAATGAAATTCTGTTTTGTATGCTCGAGCAGCTCATGTTACAGCTAGGGCTGCCTATATCTTCCATGCTAGGTGGGTTATTCTCAAGAGGGGTGGACTCCGCTCCTCATTCACGAGAAAGGGCCGGTAACCGGGATGCCCAGTCCCATGATCCAAAAGATCAAAGCAAATCAAAATAATTAAACAAAACTCCCCCAGAATTGTTGTATGTTGGAGGCACTCGTTGTTTCGAGCAAGCCATGGATTGATGCTTGTTGGTGGTTGGGGAGTATAAACCTTTACCATTCTGTTTGGGAACTGCCTATAATGCATGTAGTATGGAAGATACAGCCATCTCATAGATGTTGTGTTGACAGTGAAAGTATGCCGCTCAAAGTGTTATTCAATCTCTATTTTAAAATCGAGCTCTGGCACCTCTACAAATCCCTGCTTCCCTCTGCGAAGGGCCTATCTATTTACTTTTATGTTGAGTCATCACCCTTCTTATTAAAAGCACCCGCTGGAGAGCACACTGTCATTTGCATTCATTATTACGGGTTTATATTGGGTATGACTTGACTATATCTCTTTTACCATGAATTACAATGTTTAGTCAGTCCTTGATATTTAAAGGTGTCTGCATTTATGTTTTGCGGTCTCAGAAAGGGCTAGCGAGATACCATTTTGTATATCATGTTATAATTATTTTGAGAAAGTGTTGTCATCCGAGTTCTATTATTATGGCTCGCTAGCTGATTATGCTATTGATATGAGTGATTGTGAGAGCTAAGTATTATTATGAGTATGGTTAGTTCATAATATTTGCTGAAACTGGAATGCTGGCTTTTCATGTTTACAACAACAAGAGCAAACAAAGTTTGTAAAAGTTTTTCTTTATCACTTTCAGTTTATCAACTGAATTGCTTGAGGACAAGCAAAGGTTTAAGCTTGGGGGAGTTGATACGTCTCCAACGTATCTACTTTTCCAAACACTTTTGCCCTTGTTTTGGACTCTAACTTGCATGATTTGAACGAAACTAACCCGGACTGACGCTGTTTTCAGCAGAACTTCCATGATGTTGTTTTATGTGTATAAAAGAAAAGTTCTCGGAATGTCCTGGAAATCCACGGAGGCACTTTTTGGAATTAATAAGAATTTTTGGCGAAAGAATTAATGCCAGGGGGCCCACAGACTGTCCACGAGACAGCCCCCCCCTAGGGCGCGACCTCCTATCTCGTGGGCCCCCTAAACCTCCACAGACCTCAACTCCAACTCTATATCTTCCGTCTCATGGAGAAAAAAATCAGAGAGAAAGTTTCATCATGTTTTACGACACGGAGCCGCCGCCAAGCCCTAATCTCTCTCGGGAGGGCTGATCTGGAGTCCGTTTGGGGCTCCGGAGAGGGGGATTCATCACCGTCGTCATCATCAACCATCCTCCATCACCAATTTCATGATGCTCACCGCCGTGCGTGAGTAGTTCCATCGTAGGCTTGCTGGAAAGTGATGGGTTGAATGAGATTTACCATGTAATCAAGTTAGTTTTGTTAGGGTTTGATCCCTAGTATCCACTATGTTCTGAGATTGATGTTGCTATGACTTTGCTATGCTTAATGCTTGTCACTAGGGCCCGAGTGCCATGATTTCAGATCTGAACCTATTATGTTTTCATGAATATATGTGTGTTCTTGATCCTATCTTGCAAGTCTATAGTCACCTATTATGTGTTATGATCCGACAACCCCGAAGTGACAATAATCGGGATACTTCTCGGTGATGACCGTAGTTTGAGGAGTTCATGTATTCACTATGTGTTAACGCTTTGGTCCGGTTCTCTATTAAAAGGAGGCCTTAATATCCCTTAGTTTCCATGAGGACCCCGCTGCAATGGGAGGGTAGGACAAAAGATGTCATGCAAGTTCTTTTCCATAAGCACGTATGACTATTTACAGAATACATGCCTACATTACATTGATGAATTGGAGCTAGTTCTATATCACCCTATGTTATAACTATTGCATGGGGAATCGCATCCGGCATAATTATCCGTCACTGATCCATTGCCTACGAGCTTTTCATATATTGTTCTTCACTTATTTACTTTTCCGTTGCTACTGTTACAACTACTACAAAAACCCAAAAACATTTATCTTTACTGTTGCTACCGTTACCTTTATTATCATACCACCTTTGCTACTAAATACTTTGCTGCAGATACTAAGTTATCCAGGTGTGGTTGAATTGACAACCCAACTGCTAATACTCAAGAATGTTCTTTGGCTCCCCTTGTGTCGAATCAATAAATTTGGGTTGTACTTCACCCTCGAAAGCTGTTGCGATCCCCTACACTTGTGGGTTATCACTCGCTGCCCAGCCTGCCCGAGCGTGACAAACCACGCCACCATCTCCATCTCCATCCCCTTAACTCCTCCCTGGCACTCGCCGACGCCGGAGCTCGCCGCAGCGGGCACGTGCACGGTCCGGCCAACGACATAGTGCGCGGTGCACTGTGCTCGTCATCTTCCCCCTTGCCCCTGTGCTCGTCCGCGCTCGCCTATAGTTCCCACGTGAGCTCCGTCCTCTTCCCCCTCTCTCACTGGCGCCATTCGTCGCCAGGCGCTGTGGACAGGTGTCCTCCGGCGGAGCCCGAAACCCCCCCTGCCGCTTGCCTATAAATGTCGCCACCCCCAGCCTCCTCGAGCACCCGCAGCCACTCCCACACTCACCCCAACCTAGTAGGAAGCCGCAGCCCGGCCGGGCAGGCCGCGGGCTGCCGTCCCTGAGCCCGAGCTCGCCGGCGATCCCCTCGGATCGTCCCCGCAGCTCCAGCCCCTCCTAGGCCAGGGCAACCCTGCCAGGGCCTCCGCCACTCTTCGGTGAAGCTGTTCCGCCCTGTTGGAGCCCCTGGAGCCTCCCCTAGCCGCCGTCGTCTTCATGTTGGCGACCGCTGCCCTCTGCCTCCGCTGGAGAGGCTGTTTCCGACACCGTCCGACCACCCCTAGCCACGCTATGGGTATGGGCAGGTGCGCCATCATCTTCTCCTTCGACCCCCCTCTCGTTTGGCCCTAAGAGCCCTCGCCGTTGGCGTGCGCTCCGGTGAAGCTCCGCCACTCTTTGTTTCCCTCTCCCCCTCCTTCTCACCTGACTAGCTGGGCCCGCTAGTTAGACACTCTGTACGCGTGCGAAGCGGTACGAGTGGTGGTGCCCTGGGCTTTTACGCCTTCGACGTCACCCCCCAGTCTGTTTTATTTTTATTTAAACTCATTTAAATCCAGAGAACTTCAAACAGCCACAACTTTTTATCTGTAAGTCCAAATGCATTGATTCTTTTTGCATTGTGTTCTTTGTCCAAAAATCTAGCAGCACCCAAAAGATGGGATTTTTCCTTGTTGTCTAGATTTTCTTGTGAATTTCAGAAGGTTTTTTGATGTTTTCTTTTTGTGGTTTTATTTATTTTCAGAAGAGCAGGCTTGTCTTGAGGATCACCAGGAGGCTTGTGAACCTCATATGCACTAAGGCAAGCGACAACAACATCTTCATAGTGCCACTTCAATATTTGTGATTTTCCTACTTGAACTTATGATTATTCATGCATTTAAATTATTAATATGATAATTATATTCTGTTAGATGCTTGTTATATTAAATATGCTTGATTTACAGAAAGTTTGAAGTGAATCTTGTTGATAAGCTAACAAGGATTTAGTTATGAGTAATGCTAAGATAATATGGTTATGGAGATAAATAATTAGAGAAATCAATTTTGCATGATGAAAAATGATGAGTTTGCTAGAAAAGATTCTGGTTTAAGTGAGGTTTGATCTTAACCAGAGGAGTATCATGAGTTGATGATTGCTCCGTGGGAGCGTAGTTGACTTAGTTATTTTCGTTGATATGTGATGCATATGTTGGTTATGCATGTCATGGCATTATGACACCGGTTACTTTCACTTTAAGTTGAACCTAATAAATAACTCAACTTGAATATGTTGTTGACCGGGTCATGGTGCCGCTGAAACGAGTCTTTCCCAGTGCAACCACATGTGCCGGTATGGAACGACCTTAATGCGTTTCATTGTCGTGCCTCTGGTCGGTACCTCCATCTAGGGAAGGTTATGGGCGTGATGTACCCTGGCCCGGTAAGCAGGCATAACCTTGTGAGCCCGTTGTTAAGTTTTTGGTACCGGGTCCCAGAGTGGATCGTGGCCACGACGGTCGTTGATGTCTCTTGAGGTAGACACGGGGCCACCCAGGACTAGACCGATGGGGATTGAGTTGGAGTGGCTGGGAGAGTGTCATGGCAATGAAGTGGTTTCGTCGGAATGCCGTTGGTCACCCGAATGGGAGTGCGAGGCCATGGGTTCCGTAGTGTGGGTCCAGCGCGCTACCTCTACAGAGTGTATTAATCTATCGATAGCCGAGTCCACGATTACGGACACGCTCAAAAGTAGGGTACACCATGGGTCAACACTTAATAAATATGCACACTAAGTATGCACTGAGATGATGGCAGAAAGGCCATCGTGTTGAGTTGGGCCATTTGTTGGACGGGTTGTGATCGCCGTAAGGATCACGGGCCATTTATTGGTCGGATTGTGATCATCGTAAGGATCACGGGCCATTTATTGGTCGGGTTGTGATCGCTGTAAGGATCACGGGCCATTTGTTGGTCGGGTTGTGATCGCCGTAAGGATCACGGTCCATTTATTGGTCGGGTTGTGATCGCCGTAAGGATCATGAGTTTGTCTTTGTGTTGATCACATTTGTGGTCTAGAAATGATCACGTCCGGTAAGCCACTCCAAGGGACGAGTACCACTTGAGCATGGTCACATCATGTTGGATATATTGTTGCATTGTTATTAATTGGTTAATTACCACGATATGGTTTGTCATTATGTTTATGCTTGTTGTGAGCTTGCAAGTAGATTCAATGTACTGAACTGACATGTCATGCCAGATTTCAAGAAAGTCTCATTAGAAAGGAGAGCTGTCCGAGTCTAGATCGTGTCCACATCGATGTCCCTGTGCTATGGAGTTCCGCTATGATGTTGTTCTGCTGCCGCGTAGTTGTCATGATCGAGGCCCCCTTTATGTTCACTAAATAATGTACGTATTGTTCAGCCGCATCGTGTGTGCTGCCTGGCCTCACTAACTGTCGTAATATAAACTCTGATCCGCTAGCATCAATAAAGCAGTTGCTTTTCTGTACCAAGTTGTTGTGTGTTGCCAGAAGAGAAGGTCTTTGGGCTAGCAATGCATGGTAAACCGGTCGCTCTGAGCCGGAGTGCCACAACGCTTGGTATCAGAGCCGCGCTGACTGTAGGCCACGCTAGACTATGACGAGTTAACTGGACGTTAGATACGAGTTGTAGTTGAGTTCCAGTAGCAGTTGTAGCTGGTTGTTGCATTGCATGCACTGATTTTTATTTTTATGCTAACCTACTAATGGTTGTGAGTGTAGATGGCTCCGATGCTGTATCTGTGCCAGTTGCAGCTGATGCCATACACGTCGCCGCATCTCCTTCGTAACATGTGGTGTCGGTTGTACCCCCACGGTGACGATCCAGTTTATCGTGTGTACCGGGAGCGTCTAGCTGACTCAGTGTATGAGTATCATGCAGTGGTTACTCTGCGCACCAGTTCCGATTCCAGCACTTACACTCATACCTCTCGGAGCGGTTACGCTTCTACTGCTTCTCAGGCTGTCCATTTTGCTACATTCGAGGTACTTGTTGAGCTCCGCTACAACGAGGTCCGGATGCAGAACCACCCAGGTTTCCACTACTATCCTTCTCTGCACGATAATGGTCGTGTCCGTTTCCCTGTCATTTATGCGGAGTCTGATAGTGTTGCTAGCCACCTTTCTCGCTATATCACTGCTAGCTATCTTCTGATCTACGAGCTAGCTCGAGAGCTGAGTCGTGCCCGTACTGCTTTAGCCTTTGCTTTAGTCTCTGCTAGCTCTGTCACTACTCCAACATCTGTAGGATTTACTCCCTATATTCCTGCCAGTTCTAGATCCCCTGTTTCCCCGGTTACTCCTCTGAGTAGCTCGGGCACCGCGACAGTGAGTCCACTTAGTGCTCCTGCTGAGTGGGTTTCACTTCTCGCCACTCCTGTAGCCCCGATGATTCACCCTCCACCTGCCCCGGAGGGAGAGCCCACGAGGCAGCGTCGTTGTGTCACCTTTAACCCGGAGGTCTCTGTTAACCCCGTCAGTTCAGGATCCGAGTCCGCTTCAGGAGAGGACCCCGTAGCACCAGCAGAGCAGTAGAGCTTCCGAGTACTCGCAGTAGTCAGGATGGAGTACGGATGTAGTCGTACGAGTCATGATGTTTCGTTTCATGTATGAGAGTAGTTGGAGCTGGCATGTTGTTATCTTTCATGTATGAGTCTATGTATAAATATGTTGGAACTTTATTTTATTCGCCGTATTTTCTTTGCCATTTCGGTTTTTCTCGGGCTTTTGTTGCTGGTTTCTCCCCAGTTTATTTTGAATGCTTCTCATCTCGGTTGTGTTGCCTTGGGAAAAATCATATTAGGATGACGCGGGGAGGCTGCAATAGCAACGTTCGCGAGGGTTCTCCTGTTCATCGTTCCGCATGACAGGCAGGACAATCACCCGAGCCGTATGTTCCGCCACCGCCCCCACCGCCAAATCCGCCCTCCACCGAGCAAGTTCTGCGTATGTTTGAGGAAAGACAGAGTAATGTTCTGATTGAAATATTAAGAAGTCTTCAGGCTATGGTTGGACAGAATGGGAATCAGCCCGGTCATCACTCCAAGCTATCAGACTTTCAAAGGACTAAGACTCCCAATTTCAGTCAGGCCATTGATCCCTTGGATGCAGATGATTGGTTGAGAACTATGGAGAAGAAGCTTGAGGTTGCTCGAACTGATGAAGGAGATAAGGTTCCATTTGTAACACATTATCTTGAAGGCACTGTTGCCATATGGTGGGAAAATGAAAGAGCCATATGGTCTGCTAATGAAGAAATTACCTGGTCAAGATTCAAGGAACAATTCCGGAAATACCATATCCCTGCGGGAATTATGAAGACTAAGCAGCATGAATTTCTCGCGCTCCTCCAAGGAAGTCAGTCTGTGGGTGAATATTTGCAGAAATTCAATCATCTGTCACGTTACTCTCAATATGACGTGGCCACTGAGGAAAGAAAGATTGACAAATTTCTTGGTGGATTAAACCCGCAACTCCGGTGTACTCTCAGTATGTTCGATTTCCCAGATTTCCAAACCCTGGTGAACAAGGCTTTCATTGCTGAAAGGGAGAACAAGCTAGTATCAGATAATAAGTCCGCCAACAACGATCACAAGCGCAAGTTTGAGCCAAGGAAGGAAATGCAAGTAGTGCAGAAGGCTCGTACCCAGCAACCGGCTTAGGTAGCCTACAAGCCCAATTGACAGCAAAATGTTAACAAGACCACCACCCAAGTCAAGAATGACGTACCCCACCCAATTCAAGAAGATCGTCTGCTTAGCAATTCTTGTTACAGTTGTGGGCAGATCAGACATTATGCCAAACAGTGTCCCAAGAACAACCGAACAAATGCTATATTCAAGCCGCAAGTCCATTATATGGAGGCATGCCCGAACTAGCCCGATATCACGGGATACGTTCATCACATCTCCGCCGATGAAGCCCAAGAGAACCCCAAAGTCGTAATTGGTATGCTCCCTGTTAATAACATACATGCAGTGATTTTATTTGACTCTGGGGTTTCCCACTCTTTTATTTCTCGGAGTTTTGTTGCCCAAAACAAATTTCCTTGTTTGCTTTTGGGCAAGAATATGCTGGGGCAAACCCCGGGATCTCTAATCAGAAGCAATCTCGTCTACCGCAATCTGGAAGTCAATATCAATGGAGTCTATTTTCCAACTTCTTTGATACTTATTGAGTCTGATAAGTTGGATGTTATTTTGGGTATGAATTGGCTGACTCAGTATCAAGTGTGCATAAATTGTGCGACCCGATAAGTCACTTTGACCAGCCAAGAAGGGCAAACTACAAAATTTTATGCTCGTAGAAGCATACCCTCAAAGGAAATGGTCTTCACAGTAGTGGATGAATTGGAATTAATTCTGGTGGTCAGCGAGTTTCCTGACGTATTTCCAGAAGAACTGCCAGGCATGCCACCTGATCGAGAGCTTGAGTTTGCAATAGATCTTGTGCCCGGAACCACACCAATACAGAAGAAGTATTACCGAATGCCGTCATCAGAATTGGTGGAGCTAAAGAAACAGCTTGATGAAATGCTCCAGAAAGGACATATCCGTCCCAGCTCTTCACCATGGGGATCACCTGCTATCTTCGTGGACAAGAAAGATGATAGCCTCCGCATATATGTGGATTACCGTCAGCTGAATGATGTCACAATCAAAAACAAATATCCACTGCCAAGAATTGATGATTTGTTTGATCAGCTCAGTGGGGCCAAGGTATTCTCCAAGATTGATTTATGGACTGGATACTATCAGCTCAAAATTAAAAAGGAGGATATTCCTAAGACCGCATTCACCACTCAATACGGTCTTTATGAATATACAGTTATGTCTTTTGGCCTCACCAACGCCCCTGTTTTCTTCATGCACATGATGAATAAAGTCTTCATGGATTTCCTCGATAAGTTTGTAGTAGTCTTCATCGATGATATACTCATTTACTCAAGAAGTGAAGAAGAGCACAAGGAACACCTCCGACCAGTGTTACAACGACTCCATGAGCATCAGTTATATGCCAAATTTAGTAAATGTGAGTTCTGGCTCAAGCAAGTTGGATTCCTTGGACATGTGCTATCCGCCGATGGTATAGCCGTGGACCCAAGCAAAGTTAAGGATGTACTCGATTGGTTGCCACTCGCAACCGTATCTCAGATCCGGAGTTTTCTTGGATTAGCCGGATATTATCGCCATTTCATTGAAGGGTTTTCCAAGATTGCTAAACCCATGACAGAGCTGCTCAAAAAGGATAAGAAGTTTGAATGGACTGAGGACTGTGAGAAAAGTTTCACTGAGTTAAAGAAACGACTGACAACTACACCGGTATTAACTCTTCCAGATATCTACCGCAGTATTGATGTGTATTGCGACGCTTCCAGGCAAGGACTGGGATGCGTACTTATGCAAGATGACAAGGTAGTAGCTTAATTACGCCTCACGACAGCTATGACCCCACGAGGGAAATTATCCCACTCATGATTTGGAATTGGTCGTGGTGGTTCATGCTTTAAAAATTTGGAGACACTATCTCATCGGGAAAAGGTGCCAAATTTTTACCGATCACAAAAGCCTCAAGTATATATTTACGCAGCCGGATTTAAATCTCCGTCAATGAAGGTGGCTTGAGTTGGTCAAGGATTATGACCTTGGGGTAAATTACCACCCGAGTAAGGCCAACGTGGTTGCCGATGCGCTCAGTCGAAAGCCCGTCAGCCTAAATGTCATATTGGAATCTTTACCTCCTGAACTTAAAGAAGAGATCGCTCAGCTCAACCTGGTCATAGTTGAGGTTGGCCTTGCTAATATTTTGGAAATTACCTCTACTCTTGAGGAAGAGATCTGCAAGGCCCAGCCAGGCGACGCCGATCTGCAGAAACGTATCAAGCATTCCGATTTCTCGAAGGATCAGTTCGGTACCCTCCGATTTAGGGGAAGGATTTGTGTACCCAATCAAGCAGATTTAAAGCAGAAGATCCTGTCAGAAGCCCACGAATCCCCGTATTCAATTCACCCTGGAGGTACGAAGATGTACGAAGACCTTCACCAAATATTTTGGTGGGATGGAATGAAGAAAGACATTGCTTATTTTGTGGCCTGTTGGGACATATGCAACAAAGTGAAGGCAGAACATCAGAAGCCAGCCGGACTTCTCCAACCGCTGCCAGTGTCACAATGGAAATGGGATGATGTCTGTATGGATTTCATCACCGGACTACCTAAGACCCGACGAGGCAATGATGCAATCTGGGTCATAGTGGATACGTTAACCAAGGTAGCCTACTTCATCTTGATCAGAACCTCATATCAAGCAGATGAGCTTGCACAACTATATGTATCCAGAATAGTCAGTCTGCATGGAGTCCCCCGAACCATCACTTCTGACCGAGGTTCACTTTTTACCTCCGGTTTTTGGTCCCGTCTCCATTAAGCCTTGGGGACGGAATTGAAATACAGTACTGCTTATCATCCTCAGACCGATGGACAGACAAAACGGGTAAATCAAATACTCGAAGATATGCTGCGAGCCTGTGCTTTGGCCCAAGGCCCAAAGTGGGAAGATTGTTTGCCATACGCCGAGTTCTCGTATAACAATAGCTTCTAGGCCAGTTTAAAGATGTCACCATATGAAGCTTTGTATGGCCGTAAGTGCCGCACTCCATTAAATTGGTCTCAAACCGGAGATAGCCATATTTTCGGAACGAATCTCATGCTGGAAGCCAAGAAGCAAGTCAAGGAGATTAGAGACAGATTGCAGTATGCCAAATCTCGACAGAAAAGTTATTATGATGCAAAGCACCGACAGATCAGCTTTGAGCCCAGAGAACATGTCTACCTTCGAGTCACGCCTATGAAAGGTATCAAGAGATTTTTGACTCGTGGAAAATTGGCACCCAGATTTATTGGTCCATTTCCCATCATGACATGAATGGGTGTTGTGGCATATCAGTTGGAGTTACCCCCTGAATTGTCAGACGTGCACAACGTGTTCCATGTTTCACAATTACGGCAGTGCATATCGCCGCCTGAGAAAAAGACTGATTTGACAGAAATAGAGCTGGCAAAGTATTTAACATATGAAGGAGGCCGGTGAAAATTTTGGATCAGATGGAAAGAGTCACTCGCATTAAAGCAAGGAAGTTTTACAAAGTCCAATGGAAGCATCACATAGAGTCAGAATCAACATGGGAATGAGAAGAATTTCTAAGGGCATATTATCCAGGATGATTTTCCCAAGCAACCGAGTCTCGAGGACGAGATTCATTCTAAGTGGGGGAGGTTTGTGACAGCTTGGTTTTTGCCCTCTCTTCTTTGCCTGGTTTTCAGTTGATTTGGATTTGAGTTTGGAGTTTTTGAATCATTTCATTTGGACTTAACCACTTGGGTACCCTTGACTTTCACCCAAGTGCTTCTACTCCTTCTCAAACCACCACTTCACCTCTGGATCATCTTAAAATATCACTTGGAATATTTTTCTTAAAGGAAAAAATATTCATTTTGCCCTCCAAAACCCTAGCTAGCCCTTTGTGCTCCAAAGCAACCCTAATTTTTCTTGCCCCTAAATTCCTGAGAAAAATCCCAATTATTCTTTGAACCTTAGGGCACCTTTCTGGAAAAAAAAATTCATCACTCTTTGGAATATTTTGGCTCAGAAAATATTTTCATTTCTGGACAGAAATGGTAGTTTCTACAGCAACTACCATTTTACTAGCTCCTTTGTAGCTGGTTTTTCTTGTGCCTCTTTACCTTAGTAAGTGTTGGCTAGCCTCCAAAGCTCAGCCCTCACTCCCAGTGGTTTGACCACAGTAAACCTCCAAAGTTACTATCCAGAAACTTGCTTGGAGTACAAATTCATTTCTACTGCACCTAGAACCAAACCCAACCGTGGTAACACTCTAAAATACCAAAGACTACACGCCATACATGAAGTTAGCGCTTAGGCTGGCCTGATGTCATAGTTCACGCGGTGACCGCGTTCGTCCAGGCGTGCCGGCATGCAAAACACGCGCTCTGAGTGCCGCCGAGCGCTCTGTTGCGCGCGTGCTCGCTACCCAGCCTGCCCGAGCATGCCAAACCGCACCACCATCTCCGTCTCCACCCCCTTAACTCCTCCCTGGCACTCGCCGATGCCAGAGCTTGCCGCAGCGGGCACGGGCACGGTCCGGCCAATGACACACTATGCGACGCACTGTTCTCGTTGTCTTCCCCCTCGCCCCTGTGCTTGACTGCGCTCGCCAATAGTTCCCGCGTGAGCTCCGTCCTCTTCCCCCTCTCTAACTGGCGCTGTTTGTCGCCGGGATCCGTGGATAGGTGTCCTCCAGCAGAGCCCGAAACCTCCCCTCGCCGCTCGCCTATAAATGTACTGACCTGGCGTGTCATGCCAGATTTCAGGAAAGTCTCGTTGGAAAGGAGAGCTGTCCGAGTCTAGATCGTGTCCACATTGGTGTCCCTGTGCTATGGAGTTCCGCTACAACGTTGTTCCGCTGCCGCGTAGTTGTCATGATCGAGGCCCCCTTTATGTTCACTAAATAATGTACATATTGTTCAGCCCCACCGTGTCTGCCGCCTGGCCTCACTAACTGTTGTAATATAAACTCTGATCCGCTAGCATCAATAAAGCGGTTGCTTTTCTGTACCAAGTTGTTGTGTGTTGCCAGAAGACAAGGTCTCTGGGCTGGCAATGCATGGTAAACCGGTCGCTCTGAGCCGGGGTGCCACAACTAAGTTGGGTCACCCCTACAGGGTTTAAACTTTCGAGAGCCGTGCCCGCGGTTATGTGGCAGATGGGAAGTTTTAATGTCCGGCTATAGCAAACTTGACACTTGATTCGAATTAAAATACACCAACCGTGTGTGTAACCGTGATGGTCTCTTTTCGGGTGAGTTTGAGAAGAGAACACGGTGGGGTTATGTTTGAACATAAGTAATTCAGGATCACATAGTGATCATTACTAGTTTGCAACCGTTGGCGTAGCTTCTCATCTTATTCTTGTACTCGCAAATTAGCCACCATACAATGCTAAGTCGCTTGCTGCAACCTCACCACATCCATTCCTTACCCATTAAGCTTTGTTAGTCTTGATACCCATGGTAATGGGATTGCTGAGTCCTCGTGGCTCACAGATTACTACAACACCAGTTGCCATACAGGTAATGTGATGATCTGACGTGAGAGTGATGTATGCTTGTCTTGGAGTTCTTCTTCTGCTTCTTCTTTGTTCAGGGGTTAGGTTCCTGGTCGGCAGCCTGGGCTAGCAGGGTGGATGTCATTTGAGTTTCTGTTTGTGTTTCATCCGAAGTCGGATGTTGCTCTTATGTAATGTTGTTGTATTCATGTGGCATTGTATGCCTTTTGTATGTATCCACAACTATTATGTAATGGTACGATGTAATGATATACACCTTGCAAAAGTGTCTTCAATATGCACTTCTATCCTTGGTGAGACCTTCGAGTTCCTTTAGGATTGGGTCGCATATTGGGCGTGACATTGAAGAAGGTTAAAACAGCAAACTTGATAAATCACCATTATACTTTTTGCGTAGGCAAGAATGGTTCTTGCTAGAAGCCCGTAGCAGCCACGTAAAACTTGCAACAACAAAGTAGAGGACATCAAACTCGTTTTTGCAGGGTATTTTGTGATGTGATATGGTCAAGACGTGATGTGATATACGTTGTTGTATGAGATGATCATGTTTTGGTAGTATCGACAACCGGCAGGAGCCTTAGGGTTGTCTCTTCATTATTGTATGAAATGCACGTGCCATGTAATTGCTTTACTTTATTGCAATGCATTAGCAATAGTTGGCGAGACGACCCCGACACAACAATGGAGATCAAGGTGTCGAGTCGGTGACGATGGAGATCATGACATTGCTTTGAAGATGGATATCAAACGCACAAGATGATGATGGCCATATCATGTCACATATTTTGATTGCATGTGATATTTATCCTTTATGCATCTTATTTTGCTTAGAACGACGGTACCATTATAAGATGACCCCTTCACTAAATTTCAAGATAGAGTTTTCTCCTCGAGTATGCACCGTTGCCAAAGTTCGTCGTTTCGAAGCACCTCGTGATGATCAGGTAAGATAGACTCTACGTTCACATACAACGGGTGTAAGCTAGTTTTCCACAAACAGAATACTTGGGTTAAACTTGACGAGCCTAGCATGTACAGACATGGTCTCGGAACACTGAAGACCAAAAGGTTGAACATTAGTCATATACTAGATATGACCAACATGAAGATGTTCACCATTGAAGAGTACTCCATCTCACGTGATGATCGGACATGGTTTAGTTGATATGGATCATGTATCACTTAGCCAACTTGAGGGATGTTGATATAAGTGGGAGTTCATTAGTAATTTGATTAACTGAACTTAATTTATCATGAACTTAGTCCTAATAGTATTTGCAAATCTATGTTGCAGATCAATACCTCGAGATGTAGCTTCCCTGGTTTTGATACGTTCCTAGAGAAAACTAAGTTGAAAGATAATGGTAGCAATAATGCGGACTGGGTCCTTGATCTGAGGATTATCCTCATTGTTGCATAGAAGAATTATGTTCTTGATGCACGGCTAGGTGATAGACCTGCCACAGGAGCTAATGCAGAAGTTATGAATGTTTGGCAAGCTCAATCTGATGACTACTCGATAGTTTAGTGAGCCTTGCTTTACGGCTTAGAATCGGGGCTACAAAGACGTTTTGAACATCATGAAACATACGAGATGTTCCAAGAGCTGAAATTGGTATTTCAGGCTCATGCCCGTGTTGAGAGGCATGAGACCTCTGACAAGTACTTAGCCTACAAGATGGAGGAGAATAGCTCAGCCAGTGAGCATGTGCTCAGAATGTCTAGGTACTACAATCGCTTGAATCAAGTGGGAGTTAATCTTCCAGATAAGATAGTGATTGACAGAGTTCTCCAGTCACTATCACCAAGCTACTAGAGCTTCATGATGAACTATAATTTGCAAGGGATGACGAAATCGATTCTCACCCTCTCCGTGATACTGAAATCTGTTGGGGAACGTTGCAGAAAATAAATTTTTCCTACGGTTTCACCAAGATCAATCTATGAGTTCATCTAGCAACAAGAGAGAGGAGTGCATCTACATACCCTTGTAGATCGAGCGGAAGCGTTCAGGAGAACGGGGTTGAGGGAGTCGTACTCGTCGTGATCCAAATCACCGATGATCCTAGTGCTGAACGGACAGCACCTCCGCATTCAACACACGTACAGTTGGGGCAGGCGTCTCCTCCTTCTTGATACAGCAAGGGGGAAGGAGAGGTTGATGGAGATCCAGCAGCACGACGGTGTGATGGTGGATGCAGCAGCGATCTCGGCAGGGCTTCGCCAAACTTCTGCGAGAGGGAGAGGTGTAGCATGGGGAGAGGGAGGCGCCAAGAACATGGGTGCAGCTGCCCTCCCTCCCCCCCTCTTTATATAGGGCCCCTAGGGGGGCGCCGGCCCTAGGAGATGGGATCTCCAGGGGGGGGCGGCCAGGGGGTGGCTTGCCCCCCAAGCCAGGTGGAGGCGCCCCCACCCCTAGGGTTTCCCAACCCTAGGCGTAGGGGGGCCCAAGGGGGGCGCACCAGCCCACCAGGGGCTGGTTCCCCTCCCACTTCAGCCCATGGGGCCCTCCAGGATAGGTGGCCCCACCCGGTGGACCCCCGGGACCCTTCCGGTGGTCCCGGTACAATACCGGTGACCCCCGAAACTTTCCCGATGGCCGAAACTTGACTTCCTATATATAATTATTTACCTCCGGACCATTCCGGAACTCCTCGTGACATCCGGGATCTCATCCGGGACTCCGAACAACTTTCGGTTTACTGCATACTCATATCTCTACAACCCTAGCGTCACCGAACCTTAAGTGTGTAGACCCTACGGGTTCGGGAGACACGCAGACATGACCGAGACGGCTCTCCGGTCAATAACCAACAGCGGGATCTGGATACCCATGTTGGCTCCCACATGCTCCTCGATGATCTTCATCGGATGAACCACGATGTCGAGGATTCAAGCAACCCCGTATACAATTCCCTTTGTCAATCGGTACGTTACTTGCCCGAGATTCGATCGTCGGTATCCCAATACCTCGTTCAATCTCGTTACCGGCAAGTCACTTTACTCGTACCGTAATGCATGATCCCGTGACCAAACACTTGGTCACTTTGAGCTCATTATGATGATGCATTACCGAGTGGGCCCAGAGATACCTCTCCGTCATACGGAGTGACAAATCCCAGTCTCGATCCGTGTCAACCCAACAGACACTTTCGGAGATACCCGTAGTATACCTTTATAGTCACCCAGTTACGTTGTGACGTTTGGTACACCCAAAGCACTCCTACGGTATCCGGGAGTTACACGATCTCATGGTCTAAGGAAAAGATACTTGACATTGGAAAAGCTCTAGCAAACGAACTACACGATCTTGTGCTATGCTTAGGATTGGGTCTTGTCCATCACATCATTCTCCTAATGATGTGATCCCGTTATCAACGACATCCAATGTCCATAGTCAGGAAACCATGACTATCAGTTGATCAACGAGCTAGTCAACTAGAGGCTTACTAGGGACATGTTGTGGTCTATGTATTCACACATGTATTACGATTTCCGGATAACACAATTATAGCATGAATAACAGACGATTATCATGAACAAGGAAATATAATAATAATCTTTTATTATTGCCTCTAGGGCATATTTCCAACAGTCTCCCACTTGCACTAGAGTCAATAATCCAGTTACATTTTGATGAATCGAACACCCATAGAGTTCTGGTGTTGATCATGCTTTGCTCGCGGAAGAGGTTTATTCAATGGATCTGCGACATTCA
This sequence comes from Triticum aestivum, assembly GCF_018294505.1. NCBI lineage: Eukaryota > Viridiplantae > Streptophyta > Magnoliopsida > Poales > Poaceae > Triticum > Triticum aestivum. Next base: position 542,279,636 of record NC_057810.1, on the reverse strand, counting down.
GATCCGTATGCACTTTGCAAATATCTATGTCTCCATCTTGAACATTTTCACGGATGGAGTTGAAACGACGCTTGATGTGCCTGGTCTTCTTGTGAAACCTGGGCTCCTTGGCAAGGGCAATAGCTCCAGTGTTGTCATAGAAGAGAGTGATCGGCCCCGATGCATTGGGTATGACTCCTAGGTCGGTGATGAACTCCTTCATCCATATTGCTTCATGCGCTGCCTCCGAGGCTGCCATGTACTCCGCTTCACATGTAGATCCCGCCACAACGCTCTGCTTGCAGCTGCACCAGCTTACTGCTCCACCATTCAACATATACACGTATCCGGTTTGTGACTTAGAGTCATCCAGATCTGTGTCGAAGCTAGCGTCGATGTAACCCTTTATGACGAGCTCTTCGTCACCTCCATAAATGAGAAACATATCCTTAGTCCTTTTCAGGTACTTTAAGATATTCTTGACCACTGTCCAGTGTTCCTTGCTGGGATTACTTTGGTACTTTCCTACCAAACTTACGGCAAGGCTTACATCAGGTCTGGTACACAGCATGTCATACATAATAGACCCTATGGATGAGGCATAGGGGATGACACTCATCTCTTCTATATCTTCTGCCGTGGTCGGGCATTGAGCCGAGCTCAATCTCACACCTTGCAATACAGGCAAGAACCCTTTCTTGGACTGATCCATATTGAACTTCTTCAATATCTTATCAAGGTATGTGCTTTGTGAAAAACCTATGAGGCATATCGATCTATCCCTATAGATCTTGATGCCTAATATGTAAGCAGCTTCTCCAAGGTCCTTCATTGAAAAACACTTATTCAAGTAGGCCTTAATGATGTCCAAAAGTTCTATATCATTTCCCATCAAAAGTATGTCATCTACATATAATATGAGAAATGCTACAGAGCTCCCACTCACTTTCTTGTAAATGCAGGCTTCTCCATAAGTCTGCATAAACCCAAACGCTTTGATCATCTCATCAAAACGAATGTTCCAACTCCGAGATGCTTGCACCAGCCCATAAATGGATTGCTGGAGCTTGCACACCTTGTTAGCATTCTTAGGGTCGACAAAACCTTCCGGCTGCATCATATACAGTTCTTCCTTAAGATAGCCATTAAGGAATGTCGTTTTGACGTCCATCTGCCATATCTCATAATCATAGTATGCGGCAATTGCTAACATGATTCGGATGGACTTCAGCTTCTCTACGGGAGAGAAAGTCTCATCGTAGTCAACCCCTTGAACTTGCCGATAACCCTTAGCGACAAGTCGAGCTTTATAGATGGTAACATTACCATCCGCGTCTGTCTTCTTCTTAAAGATCCATTTGTTTTCTATCGCTCGCCGATCATCGGGTAAGTCTGTCAAAGTCCATACTTTGTTTTCATACATGGATCCTATCTCGGATTGCATGGCTTCAAGCCATTTGTTGGAATCTGGGCCTGCCATCACCTCTTCATAGTTCGAAGGTTCACCATTGTCTAACAACATGATTTCCAGGACAGGGTTGCCATACCACTCTGGTGTGGAACGTGTCCTTGTGGACCTACGAAGTTCAGTAGCAACTTGATCTGAAGTACCTTGATCATCATCATTAATTTCCTCTCCAGTTGGTGTAGGCACCATAGGAACATTTTCCTGAGCTGCACTACTTTCCGGTTCAAGAGGTAGTACTTCATCGAGTTCTACTTTCCTCCCACTTACTCCTTTGGAGAGAAACTCTTTCTCCAGAAAGGATCCGTTCTTGGCAACAAAGATCTTGCCTTCGGATCTAAGGTAGAAGGTATACCCAATGGTTTCCTTAGGGTATCCTATGAAGACGCATTTCTCCGACTTGGGTTCGAGCTTTTCAGGTTGAAGTTTCTTGACATAAGCATCGCATCCCCAAACTTTTAGAAACGACAACTTAGGTTTCTTCCCAAACCATAATTCATACGGTGTCATCTCAAGGGATTTAGATGGTGCCCTATTTAAAGTGAATGTAGCTTTCTCTAGAGCGTATCCCCAAAATGATAGCGGTAAATTGGTAAGAGACATCATAGATCGCACCATATCCAATAGAGTGCGATTACGACGTTCGGACACACCGTTATGCTGAGGTGTTCCAGGCGGCATGAGTTGTGAAACGATTCCACATTTCCTTAAGTGCGTACCAAATTCATGACTTAAATATTCTCCTCCACGATCTAATCGTAAGAACTTTATTTTTCGGTCACGTTGATTCTCTACCTCATTCTGAAATTCCTTGAACTTTTCAAAGGTCTCAGACTTGTGTTTCATCAAGTAGACATACCCATATCTACTTAAGTCATCAGTGAGAGTGAGAACATAACGATATCCTCCGCGAGCCTCAACGCTCATTGGACCGCACACATGAGTATGTATGATTTCCAATAAGTTGGTTGCTCGCTCCATTGTTCCGGAGAACGGAGTCTTGGTCATTTTGCCCATGAGGCATGGTTCGCATGTGTCAAATGATTCATAATCGAGAGACTCTAAAAGTCCATCAGCATGGAGCTTCTTCATACGCTTGACACCAATGTGACCAAGGCGGCAGTGCCACAAGTATGTGGGACTATCGTTATCAACCTTACATCTTTTGGTATTCACACTATGAATATGTGTAACATTATGTTCGAGATTCATTAAGAACAAACCATTGACTAGCGGGGCATGACCATAAAACATATCTCTCATATAAATAGAACAACCATTATTCTCGGATTTAAATGAGTAGCCGTCTCGCATTAAACGAGATCCAGATACAATGTTCATGCTCAAAGCTGGCACTAAATAAAAATTATTGAGGTTTAAAACTAATCCCATAGGTAAATGTAGAGGTAGCGTGCCGACGGCGATTACATCGACCTTGGAACCGTTCCCGACGCGCATCGTCACCTCGTCCTTCGCCAGTCTCCGCTTATTCCGCAGCTCCTACTTTGAGTTACAAATATGAGCAACGACACCGATATCAAATACCCAGGAGCTACTACGAGTACTGGTAAGGTACACATCAATTACATGTATATCACATATACCTTTAGTGTTGCCGGCCTTCTTGTCTGCTAAGTATTTGGGGCAGTTCCGCTTCCAGTGACCCTTCCCTTTGCAATAAAAGCACTCAGTCTCAGGCTTGGGTCCATTCTTTGACTTCTTCCCGGCAACTGGCTTACCGGGTGCGGCAACCTCCTTGCCGTCCTTCTTGAAGTTCTTCTTACCCTTGCCCTTCTTGAACTTAGTGGTTTTATTGACCATCAACACTTGATGTTCCTTTTTGATTTCTACCTCCGCTGACTTCAGCATTGAAAATACTTCAAGAATAGTTTTCACCATCCCCTGCATATTGTAGTTCATCACAAAGCTCTTGTAGCTCGGTGGGAGTGACTAAAGGATTCTGTCAATGACCGCCTCGTCCGGGAGGTTAATGTCCAGCTAGGACAGGCGGTTGTGCAACCCAGACATTTTGAGTATGTGCCCACTGACAGAACTATTTTCCTCCATCTTACAACTATAGAACTTGTCGGATACTTCATATCTCTCGACCCGGGCATGAGCTTGGAAAACCATTTTCAGCTCCTCGAACAACTCATATGCTCCGTGTTGCTCAAAATGCTTTTTGAGCCCCGGTTCTAAGCTGTAAAGCATGTCGCACTGAATGAGGGAGTAATCATCCGCACGTGACTGCCAAGCATTCATAACGTCATGGTTCTCTGGGATGGGTGCTTCACCTAGCGGTCCTTCTAGGACATATGCTTTCTTGGCAGCTATGAGGATGATCCTCAGGTTCCGGACCCAGTCCATATAGTTGCTGCCATCATCTTTCAGCTTGGTTTTCTCTAGGAACGTGTTGAAGTTCATGTTGACATGAGCATTTGCCATTTGATCTACAAGACATTTTTGCAAAGATTTTTAGACTAAGTTCATGATAATCAAGTTCATCTAATCAAATTATTTAATGAACTCCCACTCATATTAGACATCCCTCTAGTCATCTAAGTGTTACATGATCCGAGTCGACTAGGCCGTGTCCGATCATCATGTGAGACGGACTGGTCATCATCGGTGAACATCTCCATGTTGATCGTATCTTCCATATGACTCATGTTCAACCTTTCGGTCTCTGTGTTCCGAGGCCATGTCTGTACATGCTAGGATCGTCAAGTTAACCTAAGTGTTTTGCATGTGTAAATCTGTCTTACACCCGTTGTATGTGAACGTTAGAATCTATCACACCCGATCATCACGTGGTGCTTCGAAACAACGAACTTTCGCAATGGCGCACAGTTAGGGGGAACACTTTCTTGAAATTATTATGAGGGATCATCTTATTTACTACCGTCGTTCTAAGTAAACAAGATGCAAAAACATGATAAACATCACATGCAATCAAATAGTAGTGACATGATATGGCCAATATCATATAGCTCCTTTGATCTCCATCTTCGGGGCTCCATGATCATCTTCGTCACCGGCATGACACCATGATCTCCATCATCATGATCTCCATCATCGTGTCTCCATGAAGTTGCTCGCCAACTATTACTTCTACTACAATGGCTAACGGTTTAGCAATAAAGTAAAGTAATTACATGGCGTTAAATCATTGACACGCATGTCATACAATAATTAAGGCAACTCCTATGGCTCCTGCCGGTTGTCATACTCATTGACATGCAAGTCGTGATTCCTATTACAAGAACATGATCTCATACATCACATATATATCATTCATCACAAATTTTGGCCATATCACATCACAAAGCAATTCCTGCAAAAACAAGTTAGACGTCCTCTAATTGTTGTTGCATCTTTTACGTGGCTGCAATAGGGTTCTAGCAAGAACATTTTCTTACCTACGTAAAAGCCACAACGTGATTTGTCAACTTCTATTTACCCTTCATAAGGACCCTTTTCATCGAATCCGCTCCAACTAAAGTGGGAGAGACAGACACCCGCTAGCCACCTTATGCAACTAGTGCATGTCAGTCGGTGGAACCTGTCTCACGTAAGCGTATGTGTAAGGTCGGTCCGGGCCACTTCATCCCACAATACCGCTGAAGCAAAATAAGACTAGTAGTGGCAAGAAAGTTGACAACATCTACGCCCAGAACAAGTTTGTGTTCTACTCGTGCAAAGAGAACTACGCATAGACCTAGCTCATGATGCCACTGTTGGGGAACGTTGCAGAAAATAAAAAATTTCCTACGGTTTCACCAAGATCAATCTATGAGTTCATCTAGCAACGAGAGAGAGGGGTGCATCTACATACCCTTGTAGATCGAGCGGAAGCATTCAAGAGAACGGGGTTGAGGGAGTCGTACTCGTCGTGATCCAAATCACCGATGATCCTAGTGCTGAACAGACAACACCTCCGCGTTCAACACACGTATGGTTGGGGAAGACGTCTCCTCCTTCTTGATCCAGCAAGGGGGAAGGAGAGGTTGATGGAGATCCAGCAGCACGACGGCATGGTGGTGGATGCAGTAGCGATCTCGGCAGGGCTTCGCCAAGCTTCTGCGAGAGGGAGAGGTGTAGCAGGGGGAGAGGGAGGCGCCAAGAACATGGGTGCGGCTGCCCTCCCTCCCCCCTCTTTATATAGGGCCCCTAGGGGGGCGCCGGCCCTAGGAGATGGGATCTCCAAGGGAGGGGCGGCGGCCAGGGGGGTCCAAGGGGGGGCACACCCAAGCCAGGTGGAGGCGCCCCCACCCCTAGGGTTTCCCAACCCTAGGCGCAGGGGGGCCCAAGGGGGGGCGCACCAGCCCACCAGGGGCTGGTTCCCCTCCCACTTCAGCCCATGGGGCCCTCCGGGATAGGTGGCCCCACCCGGTGGACCCCTGGGACCCTTCGCGTGGTCCCGGTACAATACTGGTGACCCCCAAAACTTTCCTGATGGCCGAAACCTGACTTCCTATATATAATTCTTTACCTCCGGACCATTCCGGAACTCCTCGTGATGTCCGGGATCTCAACCGGGACTCCGAACAACTTTCGGTTTACTGCATACTCATATCTCTACAACCCTAGCGTCACCGAACCTTAAGTGTGTAGACCCTACGGGTTCGGGAGACACGCAGACATGACCAAGATGGCTCTCTAGTCAATAACCAACAGCGGGATCTGGATACCCATGTTGGCTCCCACATGCTACTCTATGATCTTCACCGGATGAACCACGAAGTCGAGGATTCAAGCAACCTCGTATACAATTCCCTTTGTCAATCGGTACGTTACTTGCCCGACATTCGATCGTCGGTATCCCAATACCTCGTTTAATCTCGTTACCGGCAAGTCACTTTACTCGTACCGTAATGCATGATCCCGTGACCAAACACTTGGTCACTTTGAGCTCAATATGATGATGCATTACCGAGTGGGCCCAGAGATACCTCTCCGTCATACAGAGTGACAAATCCCAGTCTCGATCTGTGTCAACCCAACAGATACTTTCGGAGATACCCGTAGTATACCTTTATAGTCACCCAGTTACGTTGTGACGTTTGGTACACCCAAAGCACTCCTACGGCATCCGGGAGTTACACGATCTCATGGTCTAAGGAAAAGATACTTGACATTGGAAAAGCTCTAGCAAATGAACTACATGATCTTGTGCTATGCTTAGGATTGGGTCTTGTCCATCACATCTTTCTCCTAATGATGTGATCCCGTTATCAACGACATCCAATGTCCATAGTCAGGAAAGCATGACTATCAGTTGATCAACGAGCTAGTCAACTAGAGGCTTACTAGGGACATGTTGTGGTCTATGTATTCACACATGTATTACAATTTCCGGATAACACAATTATAGCATGAATAACAGACGATTATCATGAACAAGGAAACATAATAATAATATTTTATTATTGCCTCTAGGGCATATTTCCAACAAAATCGACGGAGGTAGAAATCAAGAAAGAGCATAAAGTGTTGATGGTTAATAAGACCACCAGTTTGAAGAAAAATGGCAGGGGATAGAAAGGTAACTTCAAAAAGGATGGCAAGGAAGCTGCCGCTCCCATGAAGAAGCCCAAAGCTGGACTCAAGCCTGAGACTGAGTGTTTCTACTGCAAGGGTAATGGCCACTGGAAGCATAACTGCCCAAATATTTGGCGGATAAGAAGGATGGCAAAGTAAACAAATGTATATTTGATATACTTGTTATTGAGGTGTACCTTACTGGTGCTGGTAGTAGCCCCTGGGTATTTGATACCAGTTCAGTTGCTAAGATTAGTAACTCGAAACAGGAGTTGCAGAATAAACGGAGACTAGTTAGGGTGACGTGACGATGTGTGTTGGAAGTGTTTCCAAGATTGATATGATCACCATCGCACACTCCCTCTACCTTTGGGATAAGTGTTGAGACTAAATAAATGTTATTTGGTGTTTGCGTTGAGCATCAACATGATTAGATCATGTTTATTGCCATACGGTTATTCATTTAAGTCAGAGAATAATTGTTGTTCTATTTACATGAATAAAACCTTCTATGGTCATACACCCAATGTAAATGGTTTCTTGAATCTCGGTCGTAGTGATACACATATTCATAATATTGATGCCAAAAGATGTAAAGTAGATATGATAGTGCAACATACTTGTGGCACTTCTGTTTAAGTCATATTGGTGTAAAGCGCATGAAGAAACTCCATGCGGATGGACTTTTGAAATCACTCGATTATGAATCATTTGATACTTGCGAACTATGCCTCATGGGCAAGATGACTAAAACTCCATTCGTTGGACCAATGGAGCAAGCTAATGACTTAATGGAAATAATACATACCAATGTTTGAGGTCCGATGAGTGTTGAAGCACGCGGCGGGTATCGTTATTTTCTCACCTTCACAAGATGGTTTGAGCAGGTATGGGTATATCTATTTGATGAAACACAAGTCTGAAACGTTTGAAAAGTTTAAAGAATTTTAGAGTGAAGTGGAGAATCATTATAACAAGAAAATAAAGTTCCTACGATCTAATCGCAGAGACGAATATTTGAGTTACGAGTTTGGCCTTCATTTAAAACAATGTGGAATTGTTTCACAACTCATGCCACCTGGAGCTCCACAGCTTAATGGTGTGTCTGAACATTGTAACCGTACTTTATTAGATATGGTGCATTCTATGATGTCTCTTATCGATTTGCCTTTATCATTTTGGGGTTATGCATTAGAGACAGCCGCATTCACGTTAAATAGCGCACCGTCTAAATCCGTTGAGATGACACCCTGTGAACTATGATTTGGAAAGAAACCTAAGATGTCGTTCCTTAAAGTTTGGGGATGTGATGCTTATGTCAAACAGCTTTAGTCTGATAAGCTCGAACCCAAAGCGGAGAAGTGCGTCTTCATAGGATACCCTAAAGAAACTATTGGGTATACCTTCTACCACAGATCCGAAGGCAAGATCTTTGTTGGCAAGAATTGGTCCTTTCTAGAGGAGTTTCTCTCGAAAAGTGAGTGGGAGGAAAGTAGAACTTGATGAGGTAGTTGTACCTTCTCTCGAATTGGAAAGTAGTACACCAAGGAAAAACGTTTCTGTGATGCCTACACCAACTAGAGAGGAAGCTAATGATGATGATTATGAAACTTAAGATCAAGTTACTACTAAACTTCGTAGGTCGATCAAAACACATTCCACATCACAATGGTATGGTAATCCTGTCCTGGAAGTCATGTTATTAGAGCACAATGAACCTACGAACTATGAAGAAGCTATGATGATCCTAGATTCCGATAAATGGATTGAGGCCATAAAATATGATATAGGATCCATGTATGAGAACAAAGTATGGACCTTGGTCGACTTGCCCGATGATCTGAAAGCCATTGAAAATAAATGCATCTTCAAGAGGAAGACGGACGCTGATGGTAATATTGTTATCTACAAAGCACGACTTGTCGTGAAAGGTTTTCGAAAAGTTCAAGGGGTTGACTACGATGAGACTTTCTCACCCATAGCGATGCTTAAGTCTGTCTGAATCATGTTAGCAATTGCCGCTTTTCATGATTATGAAATCTGGCAAATGGACATCAAAACTGCATTCGTTAATGGATTTCTTAAATAAGGGTTGTATATGATGCAACCAGAAGGTTTTGTCGATCCTAAAGGTGCTGACAAAGTGTGCAACCTCCAGTGATCCATCTATGCACTAGTGCAAGCATCTCGGAGTTGGAATATATGCTTTGATGAGGTGATCAAAGCATATGGTTTTATATACAGACTTATGGTGAAGCCTATATTTACAAGAAGTGGGTGGGAGCTCTGTAGCATTTCAGATATTATATGTGGATGACATATTGTTGATTGGAAATGATACAGAATTTCTAGATAGTACACAAGGATACTTGAATAAGAATTTTTCAGTGAAAAACCTCGGTGAAGCTACTTACATATTGGTCATCAAGATCTACAGGGATAGATCGAAATGCTTAATAGGACTTTCATAAAGCACGTACCTTGGCAAAGTTCTGAAGAAGTTCAAAATGGACCAGTCAGAGGAAGGGTTCTTGCCTGTGTTGCAAGGTGTGAAGTTGAGTAAGACTCAAAGCCCGACCATGGCAGAAGATGGAGAGAGAATGGAAGTCATTCCCTATGCCCCAACCATAGGTTCTGTTATGTATGCCATGCTATGTACCAGACCTGATGTGTGCCTTGCCATGAGTTTGGCAAGGGGGTAAAATATTAATCCAGGAGTGGATCACTGGACAACGGTCAAAATTATCCTTAGAGGACTAAAGAAATGTTTCCCGGTTATGGAGGTGATAAAGAGTTCGTCGTAAAAGGTTACATCGATGCAAGCTTTGACACTGATCCGGATGACTCTAAGTCTCAATCTGGATACGTATTGAACGTGGGAGCAATTAGCTAGAGTAGCTAGATTTAGAGCATTGTAGAAATAGAAATTTACAAAATACATATAGATCTGAATATGGCAGACCCATTGACTAAACCTCTCTCACAAGCAAAACATGATCAAACCTTAGTGCTCTTTGGGTATTAATCACATGGCGGTGTGAACTAGATTATTAACTCTAGTAGAACTCTTTGGGTGTTAGTCACATGGTGATGTGAACTATGGGTGTTAATCACATGGCGATGTGAACTAGATTATTGACTCTAGTGCAAGTGGGAGACTGATGGAAATATGCCCTAGAGGCAATAGTAAAATGGTTATTATTATATTTCCTAAATCATGAGAAAGGTTGATTATTCATGCTAGAATTGTATTGACCGAAAACTTAAATACATGTGTGGATACATAAACAAATACTCTGTCCCTAGTGAGCCTTTACTAGACTAGCTCGTTAATCAAAGATGGTTAAGGTTTCCTAACCACAGACATGAGTTGTCATTTGATAACTAGATCACATTATTAGGAGAATGATGTGATGGACAAGACTCATCCATTAGCTTAGCATATGACTGTTCAGTTTATTGATACTGCTTTCTTAATGTCAAATACATGTTCCTCCGACCGATCATGCAACTCTTGGATACCAGAGGAATACCTTGTGTGCTATCAAATGTCACAACGTAACTGTGTGATCATAAAGATGATCTACAGGTATCTCTGAAGGTGTCTGTTGAGTTGGCATCGATCGAGATTGGGATTTGTCACTCCGTATGACAGAGAGGTATATCTAGGCCCTCTCGGTAATACAGCATCACAAGAAGCTTAAAAGAAAAGTCACTAAGGAGTTAGTTACTGGATGATGTACTATGGAACAAGCAAAGAGACTTGCCGGTAACGAGATTGAACTAGGTATGCAGATACCAACGATCGATTCTCGGGCAAGTAACACACAACAGACAAAGGGAACTATGTATGTTGTCATAAAGGTTCGACCGATAAAGGTCTTCGTGGAATATGTAGGAACCAATATGGGCATCCAGGTCCCGCTATTGGTTATTGACTAGAGAAGCGTCTCGGTCATGCCTACATCATGCTCGAACCATAGGGTCCGCACGCTTAATGTTCGTTGACGATATAGTATTATATGAGTTATGTATGTTGGTGACCGATTGTTGTTCAGAGTCCCAGATGAGATAAAAGACATGATGAGGAGCTCCTCAATAGTCCGGAGGTGAGGTTTGATATATGGGATAATAGTGTTGGTCTCCGGAAGGGTTCTGGAATTCATCAGAAGGGGTTTCGGATGTTTCCCAAAATATTCGGGTACAAGAACACTTTATTTGGGCCAAGCGGTAAAGCCCATGGGGCTTTTGGTAAGTGCAAAGGCAGTTTTGCGGAGGCCAGGGGACAGGCACCAGGGACCCTGGCATCTGGTCCTGGAGTCCGAGGACTCCTGCGTTTCGGGCAAAACCGACTTTGAGGAGGATTTTACTCCAAGTTTCGTCCTGAGGGCTCAACATATAAATAGAGGGGCAGGACTAGCACATGAGACACATCAAGATTCACCAAGCCATGTGTCGGTAACCCCATCCCCTCTAGTTTATTATTCGTCATAGTTTCCGTTGTGCTTAGGCGAAGCCTTGCGGAGATTGTTCTTCACCACCACCGTCACCACGTTGTCGTGTTGCCGGAACTCATCTACTACTTTGCCTCTCTTGCTGGATCGAGAAGGCGAGGACGTCATTGAGATGAACGTGTGCTGAACACGGAGGTTCCGTACGTTCGATACTTGATTGGGACATATCATGAAGGTGTACGACTACATCAACCGCATTGATAAATGCTTCTGCTTAGCGATCTACAAGGGTATGTAGATGCTCTCCTCCTCTCGAAGTTATGCATCTCCATGGATAGATCTTGCATGTGCATAGAATTTTTTTTGTTTTACATGCAACATTCTCAATCACTTCCGCGGTACTACGGCGCTACTACTACCCCACTACCGATGTCTTCTCTATAGCCCAAAGGTTTAAGCAGTAGTACCGCTCATGCGGTACTTCTGCTTTCTTACTGCCGCACGCACTTCTGCTTATCTGAATGCTTCTATACTCCTTTTCTACTCCAATATAGTAGAGCAGTAGTAAGGCACAGTAGTACCGCTTTATGCAGTATTGCTATCCTACCCACCATCTACTACTGCTAGTTCTCTGTGTCCTTAGACACTTATCAGTAGTATCGTTGGTGGGGTTGGTAGTACCACTCCGGCGGCACTACCACTCCTGGACTTGATTTCTCTCAGTGCTACACCTGGAACTACCGCTTGTGTGGTATATTGGCAGATAACGGTTGGATTTGCCCCACCTATATAAAGGGGGTCTTCTTCCCCAAGAAGACTCACGTCTCCCCCCCTGAGCTCAATTGTTGCCCTAAATCTCATTTTCGCCAATCTCTCTCCCTAGCCAATAAAACTTTTTTGCTCTAGGGTTTGGAGGAGCGGGCGTCGATCTACACTTTCACCAAGAGATATTTGATTTCCCCCACTAATCCCTTGCAGATCTTGTTACTCTTGGGTGTTTGGGCACCCAAGATGGAAGATGTCACCTCGGAGCCACAATCCATTGTGGTGAAGCCTCGTGGTAGTGTTGGGAGCCTCCAATTAAGTTGTGGAGATTGCCCCAACCTTGTTTGTAAAAGTTTGGTCGTCGCCTTCAAGGGCAGCACTAGTGGAATCATGACATCTTGCATTATGCGAGGGCGTGAGGAGAATATGGTTGCCCTAGTGGCTTCTTGGGAGCATTGTGCCTCCACACCGCTCCAAAGGAGACATACCTCCCCCTAAATGGAGGGAACTTTGGTCACACATCTTCGTCTTCACAGACTCCACTTGTGGTTATCTCTGACCTTTATTGTGTGCAAGCTACATTGTGTTTGTATCTTGTGCTTGCTTGTGAGCTTGTTATTGTGCTTGTCATATAGGTTGCCCACCTAGTTGCATATCAAGACAACCTATTTTGTTGTTAACCCTAATTTAATAAAAAGAGCTAAAAATTGGTAGTTGCCTATTCACCCTCTCCCCTCTAGTCAACCATATCGGTCCTTTTAGTAGTTGCCTCTTGTCTCGTTCATGTTCTTCATCCCTGCATGTACCCATGATCATGGAGAACGAGCCACGGAGAGGCTAAGGGAAGGGGGACCGTGAAGTGTTATTCTGAACATCAGTGACATAAATGTTTAGTACGGTAACACGAATCCTATCCTTGTTGATTCAAGAGGTTTAGTCATTAAACACCCAATACTTTTGTCTGATTATTGTGGAGTTATTTATGGCCTTCGGTTGGATAACTGACTCTTGATGCAGGATGCATGCCGTTTAAGACGTAATTTGGACACATCCCTCACTTTAATATGTAACAAGCACATCTTGATGGATAACTTCCAAAGGACAAATTAATATCATTTCTAATCCCAACACAAATGCGTGGTTGTAAGCATAAGTCGTCATACCCACGCCTATTTTTATTATAAGTGTTTTCAGTGTTATCTTGATTTATGATCCGGTAAAAAGCTGGAATTAACTCTCTAGCAAAAGCTTCTTTGAGACCTTATCTTAAAGGGCACCGTCCTCTCATGGGTTCGATAACTTAGGGTCACCTTTGGGAAAAAAAGCGTGAATCCTTTCCGTTCCATTTCTGAATCACCAAAAGGAAGAAATTAATCAGTCCTCAGGGTGGACTTGAAATTTTACAATCTCACCGACTGGTTTGAATGATGTTGATTTATACTGTTTGTCAAGGATGACATCGTCTTTATTGATGGTTGAGCATAGCCCTGGCAATTCCTCAGCCACGAGGGCCTCGAATTCTGCCTCGAGGGCCAACGCTGCTGTTTTGTCCTCGGCTTTGAGTGCTTGGTCTGTGTTACTTTTTTACCATCATCATGCCGTTAGGCCTTGGCATTTTGAGCTTCATGTAAGCATAATGGGGCACTGCATGAAATTGGGCGAACGTAGCTCTTCCGAGGAGCGCGTGGTAGCCACTTCGAAAAGACACAATGTCGAAGATTACACTACTAGGAAAAAGCCTAGCAGTAGCGCACGTATTAGGTGTATCAATAGCGTGGGGCCCCGCGCTACTGGTACGACGCTACTGCTAAGATGTATCAGTAGCGCGTGTCTACCCACGCTACTGCTATAGATGGCTAGCAGCAGCGAGCTTTAGCTTAACGCGCTACTGCTAATATCTGCAGCGCTTTTATCTAGGGCACACTACTGGTAAGAGCACGCTGCTGCTAACTTTACTCCCCTCGCTACTGTTAGTTCTATTAGTTTTTGTTTTTTTCTGCATATTTGTTTTGTATTTGAACATGCTTTATACTATAAACTTTAGATATCATACACATACAAATGCAATCATAGCATCAAATCATGCCATCATCATAATCATCATCCAACACAAAAGTGGTCTCTTGTCATCATCTCGAAAATAGCAATACAAGTCTCGATTACTTGCAACTACATCGTCATCCATCTGAACAATGATATACGCGAGAAGAGCTATCACTATGAGTGAGAGCAGAACTATGCAGTACATGAGTTCGTATCCCTCTCTTGCACTAGCGTGAACTTAAACTAACTACTGGCTGTCGCTCGGAAACTGGAAACCGGTACAACTGTGCCTGACACTCCGGCCACTCGTCGTATACTCCTGGCGTAGCACTTCTTCGCCATTGATGATCTATGCACCTGCATCATCACATGAGTCGATGATATGCAACATATATAGCTGAGCAACATAAAGAGACATACTTGGCAAAAATAGAAGCAACATATCATAAGCATAAATAAAAAAGTTCATAGTACCCAAAATGCCCTAACTAGAGTGATCTTTGCTAGTCGAGGAGGACAGTTTAATTACATCACAAATAAAGTTTCGTCGTGCATAACTCAAAGTTTCATCATATAGAAAGTATGGACTAAACGGACACATTATCATATATCGACAATCACTCAAACATGTCGTGCCATCCATCCAAGTCAAGGAGATAGTCCCCGAGCTTAGTGAAAGGCTTCAGGTCGAGACGCTGAGTGGCTATGCGTGTTCGGACGTCTTCCTGCGACATTTGGCCTTCCTCGTAGAACATCCCTGTTTCTTCGAGGACCTCCTTCATGATGATTTGGGTGTGATAGAACTCAGCTCAAAGTCGATGATCCTCGATATCTCCTATGTTCTTTGCCCATTGCATAATATGGGCATCCACGGATGTAGGTGACATGCGAAGGTTCTGCTGATCCCGTCTATACTCTAACATGTGGTGTAGGACATAGAATCCATCATTAAGAGTAGCACTCGGTTGCTGGATGCAGCAGAAGTTGGTCTTATGGCTGAAGGCAGGCCTGTCGTTCCACTTCTTCTTGGTCTTGATCTCTCCACCCCGTATGCCATAGAAAAAGATAGCATTGTCGAGAACAGACTTGATGTGGGTGTAATCCTTTTAGTTCATGTTCTTTGACGAGTCCAAGTAAAGAGTGTGGGAGTATAGGGGGTAAAGGATGATGAGGGCGGCGTGCCCATGGCTGCACAAAATAAGTACACCTCGAATTAATTAGCCTTCACCGTGCAAATGAATGATTGAAATCGAAGGAAGGATATCCGCGCGGATGACTTACAAGGGATGATAAGGCATGAGAATCATCTCGTTGTCCTTATTGGTGACCATGAAATCGATAATGTAGTCACTCGCGTATTCACGGTGCTCTGCACAGACTGCCAACAAGCCCTCATGCATGAAGTACGGGTCATCAACACAGATATAAGGTATCTGCTCAATCCCGATGATGTAGTTCATGTACAAGGCATAAAGGCGGACAAGCGTAAAATCCAGCTTCTTCAACTGAAACATGTTGAAGATGTAATCGAATTGAAGGAAGAACTTCTCTGCGAGGAATGTGTCAATGTACAACCTTTGTCGCAACATGTTAAAGGTTAGGCTTTTCTCTCTCTGCAGCACATCTTCATGAAGTCTCCTTAGATCGCCGTGTATGGCCTCTACCGATGCCTTAGGTAGGATTGGTTCACCGGGGATATGGTATTTCGCCGCACCGTGGACAGGTATATAGTCTTGAACCCAAGGCTGTGGAGGCAGCTGGATCATAGCAAAAGCTTTATTGTTGCCTTTCCTCGCTCTCTTCATATGCTTCTTTGGTGGAAGGTCGTCTATAATACGTTCAGCCTCCGGAGGCGGCAATTCAGGCAGCGACTCATGACGCTCAAGCCCTGAGTACCCGTACTGCTGAGCCATCAATCCTCTGTCATCATAAGCGCCAGTATTGAGATATTGTTGAGTGTCATCGTCATTGTCATCCTCATCTATGGAGACGTCATCAGCGACTAATGGAGCCTCTTCCTCACCATGTCCGCTATCACCCAGCATGACAGGCGACGCTAATTGGGTAGGTGGGGTGCTGATGTTCATACCTTGGGGAGGCTGCATGGTCGTGGGTGTGCTCCCGGCCGCCTCCAGATGAAGCAGACTCTTTGGCCACAATAGGACCCACGTCTTGCAATCGCCAAGCCGCTGCAGGGTCTCGTCATCATCTCCCCCTAGTACCGGAGGAGCCAAATTCTCGTGGCCCGGTTTGACACTGGCCACAGAAACCTTGAAGATGTGAGGGGGGATCTGCCGGCTGTGGAACAATTGTTCCTTCGGCTTCATTATCATTGCCTTCCCCACGTCCACCTTCTGGTCATTGATGTCGTACAATATGGTGCACGGGGCGTCGGCCTGCAAAGACATGTCTGCAACGCGAGACATCCGAATGGAGATGGAAACGGGAGATTATACATTAATTGAAGAGGGCCGGTGTGACTGGTACCGTGAGGGCGTCGAGCTCAGCCGAAGACGAAGCACCACTGAGCATGTCTGAGACGGAGGACGGGCTGCTATGAGCAGGTGCGGGAGCCAGTGTAGGAACAGGTGCGGGAGCTGGTGCAGGAACAAGTGTTGGTGCAACGCTAGTTGAGCTG
This sequence comes from Triticum aestivum, assembly GCF_018294505.1. NCBI lineage: Eukaryota > Viridiplantae > Streptophyta > Magnoliopsida > Poales > Poaceae > Triticum > Triticum aestivum. Next base: position 542,262,751 of record NC_057810.1, on the reverse strand, counting down.
CTCCCGAAGAAGTCGGCAGGGGGAAAGTCCGCTGCATTTTTATTTGGATTTTTCCTGCTCCAACTGACGATGGCCGGAACGAAGGCAACTACCGCCTGTTTTGCGGCAGCTACCGCTGTTGCGACTGTCTCAGCTGATTTCTTCTCAACCGCAATCTCAACTTTCTTGTCGATGTTTTCTTCAGTTAACCTCCGCCTTTCCTTTCTCTCCTCCGTGGTCTCACCATAGTACTTCTTCCATGTGGCATTGTCGCCGACACTGTGCACGCGTCCATACGACAACCGAGAGTCGTTTCAATATGTTCAACACCCAGTTGAATGGGGTGTCCCACTTGGGCCTCGCCAACGCCTCAGACGGCGAGTTGCTTTTGGCCGCAATCCTGTGCTGCTCTATGTGCAAAAGGAACAAGGATCATTTGCAAATATGACTAAACATGCAGTCGAATTGATCAGAAACTAAAATTACCAGCAGTCTCATGAACTCCGTCGTGACCGGGTCTGTCTTGAAAACCTTCTTGGCTGGGTCCCAATGGTACCGGGCCCTGAGTACGTCATGCTCCTGCGGGATGGTGAACTCCACCAAGGGGTTTGGGATGCCCATACTTTCGTGTTCCGTGTCCTCCTTGGCCCATATGGACCTCTTCCCGTGTAACCACGACTTCCAAGGTGCTGGCACCCCATGTTCCTCTGTTGAAGCCCCTTCATGTACTTTGACTTTTCTTTGGCATCTTCGGCATAGCAAGCCGCCTTGAATATTTGAAACTGCTCTTCTGTGATTGTCGGAATATCCTTTACAATCTCGGAGTAGGGTTCCTCTTTGTTGATGATCTGATGTTTCACCCTTACTTTCCAAGCGACCAACGCATCGCTAAACTTGGTCATGGCGCGTTTGTTTATCTTCTTCATTGTCGGGTCTTTCTCCGGCTCAGTATATTGGATTTCATCCCGGCCAGGAACAAGAATATATGGTGCAACAGGTTAGGAGGGAATGCTTCATATTTGGTATCTTCTTTAGTGCCTCATCGTTGATGGTGGCGCACGTCCGTATGGTGCAGCCTATTTGATTGCCATAGCAGGAGCGCGCTTCCACACGCAGTTTTGGCTCAAAATTGCCGTCGTCCACCTTCGTGACCACTAGTCTAGTAGTGAGGAGCTGGTTTGGGCGTCGACATCTCCTCTTCGGTTTCGGTTCTATGGCTTTGCCAGTCTCGGTGCCGGTCTCAGTGCCAGTCTCGGATGTGACAGGTCGGCCCCACAACAAAAACCATTGATCGTTGGCAAGGTTCAAAAATTCATCTCCCGCCAGGTAGACGTCGTCGCAATCACCAGAACCCTGTCCTTCATCATTGCTAGCCATGTTTCCTACGATTAAATATAGTCAATTAATTCTAGACCTAATAAAATGAATAATGACAGAAAAAGGCCTATGTTTTGCAGGAACGTTGATGCCTTCCAGGTGCGGCAAATCCCGAGCACTCGATATGTCCTAGTTTGTGGCACAAGTCATCCCGAAATTCATGGAAAATTTCGACATGACCTTTGCTAAAAAGTGGACAAATCGAGCACCTAAAATTTGCCGGATGGAAATGAATCAACATTCCGGCAAAACATAGGCCACTCGGCTTCATTCCCTGGAAACAACAAAAGGCCACTTGGGCACAATCTAATCACTTCAATGTTGCATATAATATCAGCAAACACTATTGAGGAATTTGCATATAACATGACCACTTCAATGAAAAGATATAATCAACAATAATGGAATATGAAAATGAACATCAATGACATATATCATATAACACCAATCTTATTTTTTGTTTACATAGCAACAATTACTTTAACCAAGTTTTTGAAAATATAAACATTCTGTTTTTTGTTTATAGCTAAATGCCATAGCTACTGTTTTTTATTTATAGCTAAATACTTTAATTGTTTGTCTAAAGCTAAAAGTCTAGGAACTCCATTTTCTCTAACCCTTCTCACCTCACCAAAATTTCCACAGCAAGACCTTAGTACCTACACCCAGTTTCTTCAAAAATATTCAGGTCCATAGTCCAAATCATTCAAATTTCATTTGAATGAAATTTGGACTAGATTCAGGTCCATAGTCCAAATAATTTTTTATAGCTAACTGTTTTTTGTTTATAGCCTCTATTAATTTAAAGCTAAATGATACTGTTATATATATACCCTCTATTAATTTAAAGCTAAATGGAATTACTATTTAGGCATTTTCATAAAAATTTGCACTAGCTAATTTTCTAAAAAATGTCTACTGCCCTAAACAAATCTAGGGTTCATATAAACACCTAGGGTTCACATGAACATCAACACATCGGCAACATATGAATTGCCCTAGCAAAGAGAGAGAGGAGGGTAGGGGAGAGGAGAGGCAGAGCCTTACGGTCGGCAACGAGGGCAGGCTCGGGCTTGGGCGGCGGAGGTCCTGGGCGGGCTCGGGCGGTGGTGGTGAGGTCGAGGGCCGCGGAGGTGAGCTCGAGGGAGGCAACGGTGAGGTTGACGACGGCCTCGGGCGGCGGCGGTGAGAGCGAGGGCGGCCTTGGGCGGCGGCGGTGTGATCGAAGGCGGCAGGGCGATCAACGACGGTGATGGAGGAGTTGGGGGACATGGGGAGAGGGGGGAAAGGACTTAGCGAAATTTTGAGCCCGCGCAAGGTTAAGTCAAAATAGCAGTAGCGCGTTTTGGCAAAACGCGCTATAGCTAAGTTATCTATAGCGCTTTCCACCAAAACGCGCTACCGTGATGCCTTTTTGTTTTATTTTTATTTTTCTTTTGTTTTTCTTTTTTTTCGTTTCTCCTTTTTCTATTTCTTTCATTTTAATTTACTTTTGTACTTATTTTTCTATTTCTTTTCTTTTTCTTAGCAGTAGTGCTCTACACCAGAAACGCGCTGCTACAGGGCATTTAGCAGTAGTGTGCTTTTCGTAGAATCACTACTACTATTCTAGCCTATCGGAAACAGTGTGGTAATTGTAGTAGTATCGCTTTTTCCTACTGGCGCGCTACTGCTATAACCATGTCCGTAGCATGCTTTTTTGACACATGCTACTACTAAATATCAATAGCGCCCTCCTCTGACCGGTGCTACTGCTATACCTCTATGTATAAGGTTTTCCCTAGTAGTGTTAACTCCTCAACCCGATAAGTATCGGGTTTCCAAATATCACATCTAGCATGACTTAGCCGATGCATCCTGCTTCTTTTTCTGGGATTGTTACTTTAAAGGTAGTCCGACTTGGTTCGATGCATGATCTGTCGAACTGCATCTTTCGCAAAGTTTCCCCATAGATGAGGTTTAAGCTGATGCTGCCGTCCATCATGACTTTGGTCAGTCGATAGCCATCTATTTTAGGACCGAGGACGAGGGTCGCAACTCCTCAGCCATTGACTCCTATAGGTTGGTCCTCACGATCAAAGGTGATTGGCATGTTCGACCATCTCTTATCCAAGGTCACTACATGGTCGTTGTGACAGATCTCTCGAAGAGCTCTTTTTCGTTGATTTCTCAAGGAGTGAGTCTCTATATCATTAGGACCTCCTCGTCTTTGGACGACTGCTCGTTCCTGATTAGGTGTGATACCTTGGCTTATCAGCATGCCAATGTTGTCAAGGAGTTCCATCCCTCCCCTTGCTACCTGCCTGACAATCCAGCACGCTCGAAGCATGTGAGTCGGTAGTTTGTCCGAGGACATAGAGTGAATTGTGTTGATTGGTCCAGTATCATGTCTAGCATTGATTTGAGTCCCTTGCCTGGATGTTTTATTTTCCGTGCCGACTGATCATTGGATCTATCGGTACTGTAGCACTTTGTGCGGCGGCTACGACCCGTCTGCCATCCTCGCTTTGCTCAGGCTGTTCCTGCCTGGAATTCTGCATAACGCAGTATCTTGTTACTATATCGATAGCTCAGCAAACTTTTCTAAGGCATTTTCCTGCCATAATTTTTCTAATTCCTTCGTTGTAACATTTGTGACGGGATGCCGCTAAATCCTTCCCGTCTGTAGGGATGGAAGTTTTGCCCATGGGTATGGGTACCCGTGGGTACCCTACGTGAAAACAATGGGCATGGGCAAGACTTGGAGAGGTTTTGTACGCACGGGTAATGGGTATCCATACCCGCAAAATATATGGGTAGGGCATAGGGTATGAAATTGCGCCCATGGGTCACCCAATGGATACCCACAAACAACGTTAAATGAAACTAACTCCTATGATATGTAGAGTCAACATCCAACTCTCATGGCCCACCCTAAATCTCTTATTCCCTAAACCGGCCATACCACATAGGGCCATAGATACTTGCTCGCCGCTCCTCCTACGTCATATGTGTCTCCTCGAAGTGATGAAATCTCAAATTATCATCATTGAACACCTGTCCATCTCTCGATCTAGCGATCCCCAATTCCCACTTCCGCCTCTCATAGCGTCGGGGTACCACTAACCATTTCTCATACTCACTTGATTTCTTCAAGATGCCACTCACCGGAGGAGGCCACATCAATGCTATACTGCTCGCCCGTCATCACTTGAATTTTAGACTCATTTCTCTACTTTTTAAAATTTTAAATGCCATAGATGAAAGGACATGCGATGCCCCCATGTGTGGTTTTGGTAATTGATGCCATTCTCTATGAACTAATGGTTGCATTGAGTTATATTTCAAGGATTTTTCATAGGCATTTCTTGAAGTGCATGTGTTGGTTTCAAGGAGTTTATAAGTTGACCAAGGTGCTATTAAGGAATTATCCAAAGATTGGTCATGTAAGTATTGAGCTTATTGCAAGCATGTCTTGAAGAAGAAGATTGTGTGATCATTCATGTTTACCTTCAAGACATCATCCAAATGAAGAAAGTTGGAAAGAGTCAAGGTTGATTAAGACTAAGTGCAAAGAGTGATTCAAGTTGATCATCACACAAAGCGTAGAAGATACACCGAGTGGGATCAAGTGATCTCATGGTCTGCTTCCATGGTCTTGCGTCAAGAGGAAGATCACATACAACCCATGGAGGATGACATCAAATAAAGGTTGCGTTGTGCAAGTTCAAGTGGAGCATCACGAAGAAATCATGCTTGTAGCTCGCCGTCTATTATGGTATCGATGGAGTTGTGAAGATGTGCCAAAGAGTGGCTCACCCATAGTGGAGTATGGGGGAGCAATAAACTAGTCTTCATCGAGTGAACGCAATAAAGAAAGGTGGTCCAACTTGAGGGAGTCAAGATCATCATCATCTAGCTCAAGTGGACTTCATGCAAGTCAAAGGTATACCCTTGATAGGTTTTATATTTTACCGTCTCATGGTGATAGTTTGGAGACCGGGTTATAGGACCGATAGTCGTACTATCAAGGGGGCTCTCAAGTGAGTAGCGTCCTTGCATCATCTTTCTTGATTCTTATTTGTATTTTCTTTTGAGGTTTTAGAGCTTGTGGTTATATTCGTGACAAGCTCTACTTCATCGAAAATGGATTTCATATGCTTCTTCTATAGCGTTTTCGGTGTTAGAGGTTTTACCGGTCTTTTTCGAGGAAGGGTTCTCACCATTTTCTCATGGGAATTTTCTAATTTTCTTCTTGTTGATATTTCTATCTAGATCGGGTTAGCCCTTGTCTCTAGCTTTCCAACAAACTTGGTTTCATCGAATTCGGAATCCGTTTGCAGAAGTTGTGGCAGTTTTGATGTTCTGAAAAGGCTACACTTGTACTACCGCGGACAGGAGCAGATGTAATTTTTTACTACCGCTCCAGAGCAGTACTACCACGGCTACTACAGCGGTACTACCGCTCCGGACCAAAAACTCGTCACAAGTCCAGCGGTGGTAGGCATGGATGTATTTTTTAGTACCGCTCGCAAGCAGTAGTACCGCTACCCCTAGCGGTAGTACCGTGAGGTCGAGGGGTAGTACCGCTCTATGCGGGCTGTGAGCATAACGGTTGGATTTTTCCCCACCTATAAAAGGGGGTCTTCTTCCCCAATGAACCTTATCCTTTAAGCTTGTGTTCTTCCCCCATTGTTGACCTTCTTCGAGCTTGCTAACTCTCAATCCCTCCAATGATTCTTGCTAGTTCTTGAGGGAAAAGAGAGAGGAGAATTAGATCCACGTTTCCACCAATCACTTTCTCCTCTAAGTGAGGGGAACCCCTTGGATCTAGATGAACTGGACGAGGACCTTGCTCATGCTGATTATTGTCATCATTGGGAGGATTGTCTTCGGTCTGAGCATTGTCTTCAGGTTGGTTTGGTGCAGAAATGATAAGTTCCTCTTCAGGCTGTGCTTCAGAGGGCATGATTTCACCAGTTCCCATCAGCTTGATAGATTCGCTGGGAGGAGCTTCATCTAATGTGCTTGGCAGGAGCTCTCATTGTGAACCATTGGTTTCATCAAATCACACGTCCACAGTTTCAACGATCTTGTAGTGGAAGAGGTTGAAGACCCTGTAAGAGTGCGAGTCCTTTCCATAACCGAGCATGAAGCCTTCGTGAGCTTTGGGTTCAAATTTTGACTTGTGACCGGGATCCTTGATCCAGCACCTAGCACCAAAGACTCTGAAGTAGCTGACATTTGGCTTCTTGCCAGTAAGGAGCTCATAGGATGCTTTGCCCAGAAGCTTGTGGATGTAGACACGGTTGATGATGTGACATGCTGTATCAATAGCTTCAGGCCAGAAATTTCTTGGTGTCTTGTACTCGTCGAGCATTGTTCGAGGCATTTCAATGAGGGTTCTGTTCTTGCGCTCTACAATGCCATTTTGCTGCGGTGTGTATGGAGCAGAAAACTCATGAGTGATTCCCATTGTATCCAGATAGAGATCAAGCCCGGTGTTCTTGAATTCAGTGTTGTTATCACTTCTGATATGCTTGATCTTGACGCCATAATTGTTCATTGCTCGATTGGTGAATCGTCTGAAGACATCTTGTACTTCAGTCTTGTAGAGAATTATGTGCACCCATGTATATCTTGAGTAGTCATCAACAATGACGAAGCCATAGAGACACGTTGTTGTTGTGAGTGTAGAGTAGTGAGTAGGGCCAAATAAGTCCATGTGCAACACCTCGAAGGGTTGAGATCTCGTCATGATTGTCTTCAAGGGGTGCTTCGCCCTAGTCATCTTCCCAGCTTCGCAGGCACCACACAAATGATCTTTCTTGAACTTGACACCTTCGATGCCTATGGCATGCTTCTTCTTGACGAGTGTATGTAAGTTCCTCATGCCAGCATGCCCCAGCCTTCGATGCCAGAGCCAGCATTCTGACGCTTTTGCAAGAAGACATACGGCAAGCTGTGGACCTGCTGAGAAATCTACCATGTATAGATCATCTTTCCTATACCCTTCAAAGACTAGAGACTTGTCAGATTCCAATAATACAAGGCAACGATATTTTCCAAATAGCACAATCATGTTCAAGTCACAAAGCATTGAGACAAACATTAAGTTGAACCCAAGGGATTCAACAAGCATCACTTTATCCATGTGTTGATCCTTCGAGATTGCAACTCTACCTAGACCCAATACCTTGCTTTTACCAGTGTCAGCAAATGTGATTTGACTCTTGTCGGGTTGACGTAAGGTTGAGTCCATGAGAAGACTTCGATCACCTGTCATATGGTTGGTGCATCCGCTGTCGATAATCCATTCTGAAGCACGAGGTGTCATACCCTACAGTGCAGTTAGGAGGATAGGCTTCACAAGGTATGTTGTGAAGCATAAGCATTTGACGCACACTAGGATTATCACAACTTAGATGAAAGTTAGAGCACACAGTATGACAGGTAAGCGATTCATATGTGGAATACATAGTAAGTCATTTTATCATGCGTCCCTTTGTGTTTTAGGTCCCCAGCAATAATATCGGACGCCTTTGATTGCTGGCTGGAGACCATATTCTGCAAAAGAGAGTTACTTCTTCTTCACCACCCACATCTTCAAGGGTGGCTTAGAAGCAATGAGTCTAAGTGCAGCATCTGAGAATTTCGGCTTTGAAGCCCTAGCAAATAGCCTTGCAGGAGATGAATGATACTCGTATGAATAAGCAGAAAAGTTCTTAGTCCTATGAACATGGCGGTTTGAGGACACACGTTCATATTCATAAGTTTGAGTACAATTTCCCTGCAAAACATTGGCGTTTGGGTGACTCAAGTGAGTCCTGTATTCGTATGAAGCCGTTGGACCATATGATGCCTTTGGTCTGGGGTTTGTCTTCTTCCTAGGTGGTGTTATCATGACATTCACTGGAAGATTCTCAAGACAATTTTGGGGAACCCAGATCTTCTTCATAGGTGGTCCATTCCTGCAGTTAGTACCAATATACCTGGCAAACACTTCACCATTCTGATTTTTGAATAGTTTATAGTTTGCATCAAAGGATTCATCAATGATAATAGGATTAGCACACGTAAAGCTAGATAGAGTGGATGGATCCACTGAAGGTTCCTTTGCAGCAATCCATGTGGTTTTGGGATACTACTCAGGCTTCCAGTAGGAACCATCAGCATTCATTTTCCTCTCGAACCCAACACCCTCTTTCCTAGGGTTTCGGTTCAGAATCTGCTTTTTGAGGACATCACAAAGTGTCTGATGTCCTTTCAGACTCTTATACATCCCTGTTTCAAGCAATGTCTTCAACCTAGCATTTTCATCAGCAATAGCAGTGGTATCCTCCGTAGAGGGGTTAGTTTCCACATTAGCAGTTCAAGATAATGCAACAGCAGCGGCATTGGAACATTCAGCAACAGAGGCAGCGTTATCACGCTCAATGCATTTTAAACATGGTGGTTCAAATCCATCCCGAGCGGAACTGATCTGTTGAGCGCAAAATGACTCATTCTCTTTTTGAAGATCTTCATGAGTCGCTTTCAATTTCTCAAGCTCTTGCTTCCTTTGAAGATAATCATAGGAGAGCCTTTCATATGTGGTTGAGAGCGTCTCATGAAGACTTTCAAGTTCTTGGTACTTAGCATGAAGATTTTTTATGTCTTCTACTAAGGACTGTGAACGTGTCATTTCCGCGTCCAACAGGTCATCGCTTTTGTCTAACAGTTTTTGAGTATGTTCCATAGCCCTTTGTTGTTCAATAGCAATTTTAGCAAGTGTTTTGTAGCTGGGTTTAGATTCACAATCAGAGTCATCTTCACTTGATGTTTGAAAGTAAGCATCACGTGATTTTACCTTGGCACCAAGTGCCATGAAGCAGTAGGTGGGAGCAGGATCGTCCATGTCATCAGCTTCAGCGTTGGTGTGGAAGTCATTGTCTTCAGTGTTGAAGATGGACTTGGCAACATAGGCTGTGGCTAGAGCCAGACTTGCAACGCCAGGGTCGGACTCTTCTTCAGACCCCACCTCCACCTCCTCAGAAGCAGACTCCTCTGAATCTATTTCCTTGCCAACAAAAGCAGGAGCCTTGCTAGATGAGCTCTTCTTATGTGATGAAGACCTTGATGAGGACTTAGAAGAAGACTTTGAAGATTTCTTCTTCTTCTTGTCATCAGAATCATATTCCTTGCTCTTCTTCTTCTTCTTCTCATTGTCCCACTGAGGACACTCAGAGATATAGTGTCCAGGTTTCTTGCACTTGTGACATGTTCTCTTCTTGTTGTCATGAGTGGAAGCTTCATCATTTCTTGAGCTAGATCGTGAAGACTTTCTGAAGCCCTTCTTCTTGGTGAACCTCTGGAACTTCTTCACAAGCATGGCAAGTTCCTTTCCAATGTCTTCAGGATCATCAGAGCCACAGTCAGATTCTTCTTCAGATGAGGAAACCACTTTTTTCTTCAAAGCACGAGTTCGGCCATAGTTGGGGCCATAGATATCTCTTTTCTCAGAAAGCTGGAACTCATGTGTGTTGAGCCTCTCAAGTATATCAGACAGATCGAGAGTCTTGAAGTCAGGACGTTCTTGTATCATGAGGGCAAGGGTGTCAAAGGAGCTGTCCAGAGATCTCAGCAGCGTCTTGACGATTTCATGCTTGGTGATCTCAGTGGCACCGAGAGCCTGAAGCTCATTTGTGATGTCGGTGAGGCGATCAAACGTGAGCTGGACATTTTCATTGTCGTTCCTCTTGAAGCGGTTGAAGAGATTGCGAAGAACACTGATCATCTGGTCTCTCTGTGTAGAGACGCCTTCGTTGACCTTGGATAGCCAGTCCCAGACTAGCTTTGACGTTTCCAGAGCACTCACATGGCCATACTGTCCTTTGGTCAGATGACCACAAATGATGTTCTTTGCAGTGGAGTCCAGTTGAATGAACTTCTTGACATCAGTAGGGGTGACACCTTCACAAGTTTTGGGAACACCATTCTTGACGACATACCAGAGGTCGACATCAATGGCTTCAAGATGCATGCGCATCTTATTCTTCCAGTGGGGATATTCAGTTCCATCGAACACGGGACAAGCAGCGGAGACTTTGATTATCCCTGTAGTCGACATAGCTAAACTCCAGGTGGTTAAACCGAATCACACAGAACAAGGGAGTACCTTGCTCTGATACCAATAGAAAGTGCTAGTTATCGACTAGAGGGGGGTGAATAGGCAATTTTTATCAAAGTATTTAAAACTTGGAAGTTTCGAAGACAAACAATAGAAATGACCTAATTGATATGCAGCGGAAGATAAACTACAACAAGCAAGCCATAGTCAAGTATGCAATAATGTGAACATACAAAGACTAATAGCAGCTAGGTAGTAAGGATCAGGATGGAAGATAGTACGAAGACAATCAACGATAGTAGTCAAGCAATGAAGTCAAACAGATAAGACAAATAAGCAATGACTTCACGAAGACAAACTCAAAGTAAAGGAGGGAAGGGATAGAACCAGTCACTTGTTGAAGACACAGGATTTGTTGGACCAGTTCTAGTTGCTGTGACAACTGTACATCTGGTTAGGGAGGCTGAGATTCAACTCAGAAGACCGCGTCTTCACCTTATTCCCCTTGAGCTAAGGACACACAGTCCTCGCCCAATCACTCTGGTAAGTCTTCAAGGTAGACTTCCGAACCTTCACAGACTTCGTTCACCGGCAATCCACAATGACTCTTGGATGCTCAGAACGCGACGCCTAACCGGCTGGAGGATACACAGTCCTCAAGTGTAATAAGTCTTCAGGTCACACAGACAGAAAGACTTCAGTGATGCCTAACACTCTTTGGCTCTGGGTGTTTGTGTTGGAAATATGCCCTAGAGGCAATAATAAAAGTATTATTATATTTCATTGTTCATGATAATTGTCTTTTATTCATGCTATAACTGTATTATCCGGAAATCGTAATACACGTGTGAATACTTAGACCACACTATGTCCCTGGTAAGCCTCTAGTTGACCAGCTCGTTGTGATCAACAGATAGTCATGGTTTCCTGACTATGGACATTGGATGTCGTTGATAACGGGATCACATCATTGGGAGAATGATGTGATGGACAAGACCCAATCCTAAGCATAGCATAAAAGATCGTGTAGTTCGTTTTGCTAGAGCTTTGCAAGTGTCAAGTATCTCTTCCTTCGACCATGAGATCGTGTAACTCCCGGATACCGTAAGAGTGCCTTGGATGTATCAAACGTCACAACGTAACTGGGTGACTATAAAGGTGCATTACAGGTATCTCCGAAAGTAGCTGTTGGGTTGACACGGATCGAGACTGGGATTTGTCACTCCGTATGACGGAGAGGTATCTCTGGGCCCACTCGGTAATGCATCATCATAATGAGCTCAATGTGACCAAGGTGTTGGACACGGGATCATGCATTACAGTAGGAGTAAAGTGACTTGCCGGTAAAGAGACTGAACAAGGTATTGGGATACCGACGATCGAGTCTCGGGCAAGTAACGTACCGATTGACAAAGGGAATTGCATACAGGGTTTGATCGAATCCTCGACATAGTGGTTCATCCGATGACAACATCGAGGAGCATGTGGGAGCCATCATGGGTATCCAGATCCCGCTGATGGTTATTGACTGAGAGCGTCTCGGTCATGTCTGCATGTCTCCCGAACCCGTAGGGTCTACACACTTAAGGTTCGGTGACGCTAGGGTTATGAAGATATGGATATGCAGAAACCCGAATGTTGTTCGGAGTCCCGAATGAGATCCCGGACGTCACGAGGAGTTCCGGAATGGTCCGGAGGTAAAGAATTATATATAGGAAGTGCTATTTCGGGCATCGGGACAAGTTTCGGGGTTATCGGTATTGTACCGGGACCACCGGAAGGGTCCCGGGGGTCCACCGGGTGGGGCCACCTGTCCCGGGGGGCCACATGGGCTGTAGGGGGTGCGCCTTGGCCATCATGGGCCAAGGGCACCAGCCCCTATAGGCCCATGCGCCTAGGGTTTCCCCCTAGGAGGAGTCCTAGTGGTGGAAGGCACCCCTAGGTGCCTTGGGGGGGAGGGAAACCTCCCCTAGGCCGCCGCCCCCCCTAGTAGATCTCATCTACTAGGGCCGGCGCCCCCCTGGCACCCCTATATATAGTGGGGGAGAGGAGGGACTTCATACACCAGCCCCTGGCGCCTCCACCTCCCCCCGTTACGTCTCTCCCTCGTAGTCTCGGCGAAGCCCTGCTGCTGTGACGCCCTGCATCCACCACCACGCCGTCGTGCTGCTGGATCTTCATCAACCTCTCCTTCCCCCTTGCTGGATCAAGAAGGAGGAGACGTCTCCCGTCCCGTACGTGTGTTGAACGCGGAGGTGCCGTCCGTTCGGCGCTGGTCATCGGTGATTTGGATCACGTCGAGTACGACTACATCATCACCTTGCAAGCTTCTGCACGCGATCTACAAGTGGTATGTAGATGCAAACTCTCTCCCTAGACTCGTTGCTTAGATGAACTCATAGATGGATCTTGGTGAAACCGTAGGAAAAATTTTAATTTTCTGGAACGTTCCCCAACAGTGGCATCATGAGCTAGGTCTATGCGTAGTTCTCTTTGCACGAGTAGAACACAACTTTGTTGTGGGCGTGGATTTTGTCATCTTACTTGCCTCTACTAGTCTTTTCTTGCTCAAGGTATTGTGGGATGAAGCGGCCTGGACCAACCTTACACGTACACTTACGTGAGACCGGTTCCACCGACTGACATGCACAAGTTGCATAAGGTGGCTGGCGGGTGTCTGTCTCTCCCACCTTAGTTGGAGCGGAATCGATGAACAGGGCCCTTATGAAGGGTAAATAGAAGTTGACAAAATCACGTTGTGGTGATTCGTAGGTAAGAAAACGTTCTTGCTAGAACCCAATTGCAGCCACGTAAAAGATGCAACAACAATTAGAGGACGTCTAACTTGTTTTTGCAGCGATTGATCATGTGATGTGATATGGCCAGAAGTTGTGATGAATGATGAATTGTGATGTATGAGATCATGTTCTTTGTAATAGGATTCACGACTTGCATGTCGATGAGTATGACAACCGGCAGGAGCCATAGGAGTTGTCATTATTTTTTGTATGACCCGCGTGTCATTGAATAACGTCATGTAAACTACTTTACTTTATTGCTAAACGTTAGTCATAGAAGTAGAAGTAGTCGTTGGCGTGACAACTTCATGAAGACACGATGATGGAGATCATGATGATGGAGATCATGGTGTCAAGCCGGTGACAAGATGATCATGGAGCCCCGAAGATGAAGATCAATGGAGCTATATGATATTGGCCATATCATGTCACAACTATATAATTGCATGTGATGTTTATTATGTATTATGCATCTTGTTTACTTAGGACGACGGTAGTAAATAAGATGATCCCTTATAAAATTTCAAGAAGTGTTCTCCCCTAACTGTGCACCGTTGCTACAGTTCGTCGTTTCTAAGCACCACGTGATGATCGGGTGTGATGGATTCTTACATTCACATACAACGGGTGTAAGACAGTTTTACACAGCGAAAACACTTAGGGTTAACTTGACGAGCCTAGCATGTGCAGACATGGCCTCGGAACACGGAGACCGAAAGGTCGAACACGAGTCGTATGGAAGATACGATCAACATGAAAATGTTCACCGATGATGACTAGTCCGTCTCACGTGATGATCGGACACGGGCTAGTCGACTCGGATCGTGTAACACTTAGATGACTAAAGGGATGTCTAATCTAAGTGGGAGTTCATAATTTGATTAGAACTTTATTATCATGAACTTAGTCTAAAACCTTTGCAAATATGTCTTGTAGATCAATGGCCAACGCTAATGTCAACATGAACTTCAACGCGTTCCTAGAGAAAACCAAGCTGAAAGATGATGGCAGCAACTATACGGACTGGGTCCGGAACCTGAGGATCATCCTCATAGCTGCCAGGAAACAATATGTCCTAGAAGGACCGCTAGGTGACGCTCCCGTCCCAGAGAACCAAGACATTATGAATGCTTGGCAGTCTCGCGCTGATGATTACTCCCTCGTTCAGTGCGGCATGCTTTACAGCTTAGAACCGGGGCTCCAAAAGCGTTTTGAGCATCACGGAGCATATGAGATGTTCGAAGAGCTGAAACTAGTTTTTCAAGCTCATGCCCGGGTCGAGAGATATGATGTCTCCGACAAGTTCTACAGTTGTAAGATGGAGGAGAACAGTTCTGTCAGTGAGCACATCCTGAAGATGTCTGGGTTGCACAACCGTATGACCCAGCTGAACATTAACCTCCCAGATGAGGCGGTCATTGACAGAATCCTCCAGTCGCTCCCACCAAGCTACAAGAGCTTTGTGATGAACTACAACATGCAGGGAATGGAAAAGACCATTCCTGAAGTGTTCTCGATGCTGAAGTCAGCAGAGGCTGAAATCAAGAACGAACATCAAGTGTTGATGGTCAATAAGACCACTAAGTTCAAGAAGGGCAAGGGTAAGAAGAACTTCAAGAAGGACGGCAAAGATGTTGCCGCGCCTGGTAAGCCAGTTACCGGGAAGAAGTCAAAGAATGGACCCAAGCCTGAGACTGAGTGCTTTTATTGCAAGGGGAAGGGTCACTCGAAGCGGAACTGCCCCAAATACTTAGCGGATAAGAAGGCCGGCAACACCAAAGGTATATTTGATATACATGTGATTGATGTGTACCTTACCAGTAATCGTAGTAACTCCTGGGTATTTGATACCGGTGCCGTTGCTCATATTTGTAACTCACAGCAGGAGCTGCGGAATAAACGGAGACTGGCAAAGGACGAGGTGACGATGCGCGTCGGGAATGGTTCCAGAGTCGATGTGATCGCCGTCGGCACGCTGCCTCTACATTTACCTACGGGATTAGTTTTGAACCTTAATAATTGTTATTTAGTGCCAAGTTTGAGCATGAACATTGTATCAGGATCTCGTTTAATACGAGATGGCTACTCATTTAAGTCTGAGAATAATGGTTGTTCGATTTATATGAGAGATATGTTTTATGGTCATGCTCCGATGGTCAATGGTTTATTCTTAATGAATCTCGAGCGTAATATTACACATGTTCATAGTGTAGATGCCAAAAGATTTAAAGTTGATAACGATAGTCCCACATACTTGTGGCACTGCCGCCTTGGTCACATTGGTGTCAAGCGCATGAAGAAGCTCCATGCCGATGGACTTTTAGAGTCTCTTGATTATGAATCGTTTGACACGTGCGAACCATGCCTCTTGGGCAAAATGACCAAGACTCCGTTCTCCGGAACAATGGAGCGAGCAACCAACTTGTTGGAAATCATACATACCGATGTGTGTGGTCCAATGATCGTTGAGGCTCGCGGAGGATATCGTTATGTTCTCACTCTCACAGATGACTTGAGTAGATATGGGTATGTCTACTTAATGAAACACAAGTCTGAGACCTTTGAAAAGTTCAAGGAATTTCAGAATGAGGTGGAGAATCAACGTGACCGAAAGATAAAATTCTTACGATCAGATCGTGGAGGAGAATACTTAAGTCACGAATTTGGTACACACTTAAAGAAATGTGGAATCGTTTCACAACTCACGCCGCCTGGAACACCTCAGCGAAACGGTGTGTCCGAACATCGTAATCGCACTCTATTGGATATGGTGCGGTCTATGATGTCTCTTACCGATTTACCACTATCATTTTGGGGATACGCTCTAGAGACAGCTACATTCACTTTAAATAGGGCACCGTCTAAATCCGTTGAGACGACACCGTATGAATTATGGTTTGGAAAGAAACCTAAGCTGTCGTTTCTAAAAGTTTGGGGATGCGAAGCTTATGTCAAGAAACTTCAACCTGAAAAGCTCGAACCCAAGTCGGAAAAATGCGTATTCATAGGATACCCTAAGGAAACTGTAGGGTATACCTTCTACTTAAGATCCGAAGGCAAGATCTTTGTAGCCAAGAACGGATGCTTTCTGGAAAAAGAGTTTCTCTCGAAAGAAGTAAGTGGGAGGAAAGTAGAACTCGATGAAGTACTACCTCTTGAGCAGGAAAGTGGTGCAGCGCAGGAAACCGTTCCTGTGATGCCCACACCAACTGAAGAGGAAAACCATGATAATGATCAAGGTACTTCGGATCAAGTTACTGCTGAACTTCGTAGGTCCACAAGGACACGTTCCGCACCAGAGTGGTACGGCAACCCTGTCCTGGAAATCATGTTGTTAGACAACAATGAACCTTCGAACTATGAAGAAGCAATGGCGGGCCCGGATTCCAACAAATGGCTTGAAGCCATGAAATCCGAGATAGAATCCATGTATGAAAACAAAGTATGGACTTTGACAGACTTGCCCGATGATCGGCGAGCGATAGAAAACAAATGGATCTTTAAGAAGAAGACGGACGCGGATGGTAATGTTACCATCTATAAAGCTCGACTTGTCGCTAAGAGTTATCGACAGGTTCAAGGGATTGACTACGACGAGACATTCTCTCCCGTAGCGAAGCTAAAGTCCGTCCGAATCATGTTAGCAATTGCCGCATACTATGATTATGAGATATGGCAGATGGACGTCAAAACAGCATTCCTTAACGAGCATCTTAAGGAAGAACTGTATATGATGCAGCCGGAAGGTTTTGTTGATCCTCGGAACGCTAACAAAGTATGCAAGCTCCAGCGATCCATTTATGGACTGGTGCAAGCATCTCGGAGTTGGAACATTCGCTTTGATGAGATGATCAAAGCGTTTGGGTTTATGCAGACTTATGGAGAAGCCTGCGTTTACAAGAAAGTGAGTGGGAGCTCTGTAGCATTTCTCATATTATATGTAGATGACATACTCCTGATGGGAAATAATATAGAATTTCTGGACAGCATTAAGGCCTACTTGAATAAGTGTTTTTCAATGAAGGACCTTGGAGAAGCTGCTTATATATTAGGCATCAAGATCTATAGAGATAGATCGAGACGCCTCATAGGTCTTTCACAAAGCACATACCTTGATAAGATTTTGAAGAGATTCAGAATGGATCAGTCCAAGAAGGGGTTCTTGCCTATGTTACAAGGTATGAGACTGAGCTCAGCTCAGTCACCGACCACGGCAAAAGATAAAGAAGAGATGAGTGTCATCCCCTATGCTTCAGCCATAGGATCTATTATGTATGCCATGCTGTGTACCAGACCCGATGTAAACCTTGCCGTAAGTTTGGTAGCAAGATACCAAAGTAATCCCGGCAAGGAACACTGGACAGCGGTCAAGAATATCCTGAAGTACCTGAAAAGGACAAGGGACATGTTTCTCGTTTATGGAGGAGACGAAGAGCTCGTCGTAAAGGGTTACGTCGACGCTAGCTTCGACTCAGATCTGGATGACTCTAAGTCACAAACCGGATACGTGTATATGTTGAATGGTGGAGCAGTAAGCTGGTGCAGCTGCAAGCAGAGCGTCGTGGCGGGATCTACGTGTGAAGCGGAGTACATGGCAGCCTCGAAGGCAGCACATGAAGCGATTTGGGTGAAGGAGTTCATCACCGACCTAGGAGTCATACCCAATGCGTCGGGGCCGATCAAACTCTTCTGTGACAACACTGGAGCTATTGCCCTCGCAAAGGAGCCCAGGTTTCACAAGAAGACCAGGCACAACAAGCGTCGTTTCAACTCCATCCGTGAAAATGTTCAAGATGGAGACATAGAGATTTGCAAAGTGCACACGGATCTGAATGTCGCAGATCCGCTGACTAAACCTCTCTCGCGTGCAAAACATGATCAACACCAGAACTCTATGGGTGTTCGATTCATCACAATGTAACTAGATTGGTGACTCTAGTGCAAGTGGGAGACTGTTGGAAATATGCCCTAGAGGCAATAATAAAAGTATTATTATATTTCATTGTTCATGATAATTGTCTTTTATTCATGCTATAACTGTATTATCCGGAAATCGTAATACACATGTGAATACTTAGACCACACTATGTCCCTGGTAAGCCTCTAGTTGACCAGCTCGTTGTGATCAACAGATAGTCATGGTTTCCTGACTATGGACATTGGATGTCGTTGATAACGGGATCACATCATTGGGAGAATGATGTGATGGACAAGACCCAATCCTAAGCATAGCATAAAAGATCGTGTAGTTCGTTTTGCTAGAGCTTTGCAAGTGTCAAGTATCTCTTCCTTCGACCATGAGATCGTGTAACTCCCGGATACCGTAAGAGTGCCTTGGATGTATCAAACGTCACAACGTAACTGGGTGACTATAAAGGTGCATTACAGGTATCTCCGAAAGTAGCTGTTGGGTTGACACGGATCGAGACTGGGATTTGTCACTCCGTATGACGGAGAGGTATCTCTGGGCCCACTCGGTAATGCATCATCATAATGAGCTCAATGTGACCAAGGTGTTGGACACGGGATCGTGCATTACGGTACGAGTAAAGTGACTTGCCGGTAACGAGACTGAACAAGGTATTGGGATACCGACGATCGAGTCTCGGGCAAGTAACGTACCGATTGACAAAGGGAATTGCATACAGGGTTTGATCGAATCCTCGACATAGTGGTTCATCCGATGACAACATCGAGGAGCATGTGGGAGACATCATGGGTATCCAGATCCCGCTGATGGTTATTGACTGAGAGCGTCTCGGTCATGTCTGCATGTCTCCCGAATCCGTAGGGTCTACACACTTAAGGTTCGGTGACGCTAGGGTTATGAAGATATGGATATGCAGAAACCCGAATGTTGTTCGGAGTCCCGGATGAGATCCCGGACGTCACGAGGAGTTCCGGAATGGTCCGGAGGTAAAGAATTATATATAGGAAGTGCTATTTCGGGCATCGGGACAAGTTTCGGGGTTATCGGTATTGTACCGAGACCACCGGAAGGGTCCCGGGGGTCCACCGGGTGGGGCCACATGTCCCGGGGGGCCACATGGGCTGTAGGGAGTGCGCCTTGGCCATCATGGGCCAAGGGCACCAGCCCCTATAGGCCCATGCGCCTAGGGTTTCCCCCTAGGAGGAGTCCTAGTGGTGGAAGGCACCCCTAGGTGCCTTGGGGGGGAGGGAAACCTCCCCTAGGCCGCCGCCCCCCCTAGTAGATCTCATCTACTAGGGCCGGCGCCCCCCTGGCACCCCTATATATAGTGGGGGAGAGGAGGGACTTCATACACCAGCCCCTGGCGCCTCCACCTCCCCCCGTTACGTCTCTCCCTCGTAGTCTCGGCGAAGCCCTGCTGCTGTGACGCCTTGCATCCACCACCACGCCGTCGTGCTGCTGGATCTTCATCAACCTCTCCTTCCCCCTTGCTGGATCAAGAAGGAGGAGACGTCTCCCGTCCCGTACGTGTGTTGAACGCGGAGGTGCCGTCCGTTCGGCGCTGGTCATCGGTGATTTGGATCACGTCGAGTACGACTACATCATCACCTTGCAAGCTTCCGCACGCGATCTACAAGTGGTATGTAGATGCAAACTCTCTCCCTAGACTCGTTGCTTAGATGAATTCATAGATGGATCTTGGTGAAACCGTAGGAAAAATTTGAATTTTCTGCAACGTTCCCCAACAGTTTGGGCTTTGTCCTCGCAAGGATTTCTCTCTCAAAGGCTTCGAGGTGGGTTGCTCTAAAAACGACAAAAGCCGTAAACTAACTCTGAGCAGCCACAAATTTATGGTGTAGGGGGTGGGATATTTATAGCCACAAGGCAACCCGACCTGATATGTCCGAAATGACCCTGGGTCACTAAGGAACTGACACGTGTTCCAACGGTCAGATTTCAAACACACACGGCAACTTTACTTGGGCTACAAGCAAAGCTGACTCATCCAGCTCTGGATAAGATTTGCTCTCATTGTCTTCGCTCGAAGACATAGGATTTGGGTTGAGCATCACTTCAGTCACTCTGACTTTGTTCACTTGGACCCCACTTAACAGTACGGTGGTTCCTATGATTCAACAAAGAAGAAAAGGAAACAACGAAACAACATAGTCTTCGCGCTCCATAGTCTTCACTCAATGTCTTCTCATGTCATAGTCTTTAGTGTGAATATATTCACACACCACATTGTCTTCAATGTCTTCATACATTTTTAGGGGTCATCTCCGGTAGGTAAACCGAATCAATGAGGGACACTACCTGCGTTATCCTGCAATTCTCACAAACGTATTAGTCCCTCAACCAACTTTGTCGTCAATATTCCAAAACCAACTAGGGGTGGCACTAGATGCACTTACAATCTCCCCTTTTTTGGTGATTGATGACAAACTGGCTGAAGTTTTCAACGGGAAAGAAGTATGTGAAATTGTAAAGGATAGGGTATTGTCTTCATAAGTGGCAAGGCCCCCTGAAGATGTGCATATAAATAATTTGCTTTTCGAATGCAAATGCACATGGCAGGTTGTACTTGTGGAGATCCTCTTCAACTTATGAAGATAATTCATCATGCACGAAATCATATAACTAAGAGAATGACATGCATAATGAAAAATGGACGTCTGTAGAATGATCTAAGTGCGGAAGTTATCATCGCACGTGGAAATGCAAATAAGTAGCAGACGACCATCAAGTTTAAGTGTTACAACTCAAAGAACGAAATGTATCAAAAGCAAGAGTTGTAACCATTAGGCAAAATATAAAGCAACCGCCCATATGAACCCGCTTGAAGACTATCAAACTCATACGCTTCTCCCCCTTTTGTCAGTAATGACCAAAAAGGTTTGAAGACATAGAGCATCTACTCGTCCTCATGAGGAGTAGTTGAAGCAGCAGGGTTGTCGTTGTCGTTTGGCGGTGCAAACGAACTTGGTGCAGTGTTGATGCGTGCAGAAGTAGGGGGTGGTGAAGTAGCATCGTCTTCATCATCGATCACATTTGCGTTCACGGTTGCCGCGGAGGAATAATAGTCAGAGTCTTCACGGGATGGAGTTCGTCGTAGGACAACATTCCGTGGAGGAGTGGAGTCAAACTTGAATCTTTCAGTGAAACCATCGTCTTGAAGATCTGCTTCAGCACTGAGTAGGGTCAAACTCTTCCATGATCGCCGACAAGTTTCGTGAGTGACAAATGCATTCTTGGTGGCAAGGTTTCGAATGCGATTTACATCCACCAAGAGGCTTTGCATCTGACGCTTGAGCCAAAAATGATGCTTATCCTGTTTCTGATGCAGAGCCACAAGAAGTTCTCGGTCATTGAGGACCCGAGAGCGCTTCCGAGGCCTTTGAGCAATTGTGCTCTCAGTAGCTTCAGTTGGCGCACGATGAGGTAGACTAGTGTTTCCAGCCATTGGATAGACACACGTGACAGCTTGGACTCCTTCCAGAGGCTGAGTGAAGCTTTGATGTTTAGCATTTTGAAGACAAAGAGGCTTCTTGGCAGGCTCAGGGTATATGGCTTCAACTGACATATCAACCTCTGGTAGGAAGATCACATGATTGCGAGCAGAGGGATGATAGTTGATAGCAGAATGTTGCTTGATGAGGCGCATGGCCCATGGAGCATATAATTTCAGTCCGAAAAGGTCAGATCCAGATGCAGCCAGTTGCCCGATGAAGAAATCTTGTGCATTGAAGCTGATGCCATTGAGGATGTAAAAGACCAATATCTTCATGGCTCCTTCAAGTTTTGCAGCTGATGAATGTCCTTTGATAGGCCATAGAGTCCGCCTGATGATGTGATATATGGTGCGCGGCAGATACTCAAGGTCATCAACAAAGAAATCCTTTGGATATTCAGCATCATGTGGCAAAGGCTTCATCATGCTCAACATTTGGCTCATGTTTGGTTCTGGCTTATGGAAGATGCTCTCCAGTGCATTGCGGTGGTTTTGATAACCAGGTTCATATAGCTCTCTGGGAGTGGATAGGCCTGTAAGCTCAATGATGTCAAGAGCTTTGGCTTCATGATGAACATTTCCTGTCATCCACTCGAGAACCCATGTCTTTGTATCTCTGTTGTAGCCGCGAATGTGGAGGGTAGTATAGAATTGAAGCAATAGTTCTTCATTCCAATGTTCTTTGTCTGTCACAAAGCTAAGCAGACCAGCATCACGAAAGCAGTCAAGTGCTTCTTCTAAGCATGGCAGTCCAGTAATGGCTTCAGTGTCGAGGCGCATATGAGGGAAAATGCGCCCTTGATCCTACAGAACACATGAGTAATAGCTTCGTTGTTGATGACTCCAGAAATGATCTGATGATATTCTTGGCCTTGTGTAGGGGTTCTTTGAGCTGTCAAAGAATGTGTTGTGGCTTTTGAAGCCATTTGCATTGAAGGACCCGATAGATGTGGCAGTACCTGGAAACCTTGGCAGTCTTGGCTTTGGCTTCTGGACCTGAGGCCTATGCTCAATGTGATAGTCAAACTGAGGACCAGAGACATTAGGTGGAGGGACCAGAACGGGCCATCTTACTGTGATTAGCTCGCCATGGTTGTATGCTTGCTCAACTGTATAGGGCCTTGGTGGCGGAACAGGAGCAGTGGCAGCAACAGTGGCTTCGGGAGCATTTTCAGCATTGACTTCTGGTACGGTGCTTGGGATAGGCTCCACATTAGCTTCAGCCATGACTATGTCATTGGCTTCATTGGTGTTGGTGGTGGCAGCCTCAAGGTTTTCAACCTCCACTTGATGAGCTGGAGGGTCAGGCACAGACATGTTCACTTCATGAACATCTTCTTCAGGAATAGGGGGAGTAGGGATACGTTCTTCTTGAAGTTCGTCATCGGCTAATGTAGCCGGATTGTCTTCAGCAGTTGGGGCTTCAGACACGGAGACATTCACAGTTGGAGTGGCTTCTGAAAACACTTGACATGCAACAGGTTGATGATGCACTTCTCCTTCTGGAACGCTCGGAAGAGGGACTTGAGGCCTTGGTCCTTTGCGAAGCCTTTGTAATACAGGTGACGCCTTTGGAGATGGAGTAGGCAGGTCCTCATCCTCTTCAACTTGCACGGATGGTGTGACTTGTTGTTGTTGGGGAGTACTGTGGGAGTCTTGTTGTTGCGGGCGATCAACCCATGAAGCATCCTGAGCAATTGGCGTCAGAGGATGACCAATGCTGATGATTTCGTTGTTCGTAAGAACAGGCAATGATACCACATTGTATTCAATTTGAGGAAGAACTTCATCATCTTCAACATTGTCATGGTGACCAATGTCTTCAGCAGTGATGGGATCAACTGCTGGAATCTCTTCAGCTTCAGGAGCCTCTGTGGAAGCAGGCTCATGAACAGTAATTCGTAGTTCTTGGGTTGCAGATGCAGGACGAACCACTGAGATGGGTTCAATGACAAGGGGCTCTGTGGGAGCAGCCCGATGTTTCTTGGTCTTGCGCTTCTTCTTGGAGGGAGCAGCATCAGAGGCTTCTGAGGTTTTCCTTTTTCTGGCTTCAGCCTCTGCAGCCCTCGTCTTCTTCTGTTCTGAAGCGTTTGACATGACTTTTGTCTTCGAGCCAGTCATGCTGCTTGGGAAGACTATGCGAGGTTCATCCTGCCTTGAAGGTGCGGGTTGGACAGTTGATAGCTTCTTCTTCTTTGCAGCCATTCTGGGGTCAATGCCAGGACGACCAAGAGCCTTGCGCTTCTCAGCCTCATTGTAGGCAAGCACGCACTTGTCAGCCAGATTCTTCATGCGCTCTCTAGAGCCTCGAGCTTCTTCACGCTTCTTGTGAAAGGCTTCTTTGAGCTCGTGAAGCATGATCTTGAAGTTCTTGACATCTTGCACGCTGAGCTTGGCCACATGCTTCTTGAACTGAGCCTTTTCATAGTCAATATTGTGCTTCAGTTCAACGATGCGCTGAGCAATAGCTAGCTCAGAAGTAATGGCGCCATTGAAGGCGACGCTGAGGCTAATGGGAAGTTGCAAATCATCAAAGCTGAGATTCGGTGTGTCAAACCACTCATCAATGAAGTTATGGATGATTGCCACATCAAATAGAGGCAAGTTGTTGAAGATCTCAGCTTCTTCCTTGCTCTTGATCAGTTGCTCAAGAGCATCATCTGCAAGATCGTCATCGCTGGACAAATCAGTGTGCTCTTCACGCAGAATAGCAGCAGGAGTCAATGTCTGATCAGTACTCTTGATGATTTTATTTTTATTCTCCATCTTCTTGGAGATGCGTGAAAGATCTTCAGACTGCACACTGTCTTCAGGAGGTGCAGTGGCCAGTGGCTTCACACGAGAAGCTTTTGGAGGTGCAGCTGATGTTGAAGCCTTAATTTTCTTTGACTTCTGCGGCCTTGGAGGAGGAGCTGGGGCTTCATCAGAATCAGCATCATTATCAGAATGATCCACTTTGGCACCTTGTACCAAGATGTAAGAGATGAGGCCATCAAGGTTTGAAAAGGGGCCGATTCTATTTTCTTCCGCTTCACGTGTGCCATCATCACGGGGAGCAGAGGGACCAGGATTGAAGTCTAATCCCCATGACTTCTTGTTTTCCTTTGCCGATGCCTTTGCATACTGGAAGTTGCGCTTGAAGAGATTATCGTCACGACACCAGAGCAATGATGATGGATCGGCATTCTCAGGCTGTGGTCCATGGACCATACAAGGATAAAATTCTTGTGTAATGGCTTCAGCTTTGTTCTTGGGGGGAAGGCCTCGATAGAGAATATCACCCCAAGGACTCTTGATAGCATTCTTCTCAGCGTACTCCTGGGTCACGAATTTGTACTTGAACCATTGTTCAACCCAATAGCGTTGAATCCATTCGATTCGGCTCTTGCGCTGATTATAATCCTCTTCAGGATCTGTTTTGTAGATTTTTGCGAGGTCATTAGACAAATCTTTTGATGTTCCCCCTCGACGCTGTCTGCCACCCTTCCTTACTGATTTCTCTGCAGCCATGAACTTCAAACTGAATGGTTTCAATATGTTCAAAGGCTTCAAGGGCTTTTGCTTGCTGGTCAGACAGGAACTGGCTTCGGGAGATTCATTGTGTTGCTGTAAAAATTCTGCAAACGAATGCAGACTATGAGAACCCAGGGATTCTCCCACGGACATGTACCTGTGACAGCATTAGAGATGCGAGGGAAGGGGAAGAGGTCATATGCATTCTCAGAAGATTTTGAAGATAAATCAGTTTGAAGACATTGACCTCATGTTGCGAAGACATTCACTTATATGTTGAGAGTCGGTTCCAGATTTGTACGAATCCGTGAATAAGTACAAGTCAGGAATCTAACTAGATATGAAGCTTAAGTGAATATACTAGGCAGTATGAGATGCAGATAGAATAGATCTAACTTTGTATAGACAGAAACCAATTTTGGTAAATTGGATGAATCATTGAGGATCAAAAAGATGGTAAGAATAGAGTTATATTTACCACACAATGAACTGCTAGATGTGATTGATAGGAGACCGAGCAGTTCAATCCACCGTGCCCTAACTTGGCGACGGAGGACACCTATGGCGGCGGAGAGGACGATGCCCGCGGCCGGCGTGAGGACGGCGTCGGAGAAGTCGCGGCAGCTAAGCACTTTGTCGCCGGCATCGTCGAGAGCTAGCGGTGGCGCTAGGGTTTTGACGAGGTGGAGAGGTGGAAGAAGGTTTTCTTGACCGGAGGGAACACGTATTTATAAGTAGGTGTGTGGCATAGGGCAATTACGCAGGTGCCCCTGCCTGTTCACATCTGTGGGACACGTGGCAAGCATGCAACATACTCAGAGTTGTCCCACGTTCCCACACCCGCCAAGTTTGTCGGATGGTTGTTCCGGCTTCTCCAGATTTCAACAATAAAGATGAATCATTTAAAAGGACTTGATGTTTGTCTCTGTGTCTTCTGCTGACAAGGATGCAGAGAAGACATTTGATAGTTTCAATAGAATGCATATGATTTGGACAGATAGAGTTTGAGATAGAAAGCATAGAGAGATTAGGGTCCGATCACATTCACTTAGTTCAAAAGATTCACAAATGAAGACATAACTATAAGTGAATGCTGTAGTGGACAGAATACTAGTATATATATATATGGGAAAGCAATCAACTCAACATAGTGAAGTAAATCATGAAGATAAGTTGAAAGTTGAAGATAAATCAAATGCGAATATATTCAACAATAACGCCATGAGTGAAACACTTCAAACCAAGAAATTTGGTGGTGGCATTACCCACCGTATAGGAAGTATTAGACCCAGACACGGCGCACAATTATCGTGGCGTTCTGAAGTAAAATTCCACGTTAATGTATTCACACTCAGAATGTAAGTCTTCATTGATTGAAGATATACTTTACTTGTGTGTTGCACATCTAAGTCATCAACATGCATAAGTGTTAGGATGTGTGCCTGATCACAGGACATTTGAGGATTCCAAGATATTTAGCTCACACCGTAACTTGCAAAACCTTTTCTCATCCAAGGGCTTTGTGAAGATATCTGCCAGTTGCTCTTCAGTGTTGACGTCAATGATGTCAATATCTTTCTTCACAACATGATCTCTGAGAAAATGATGACGAATTTCAATGTGCTTTGTCTTCAAGTGCTGAACTGGATTGTTGGCAATCTTGATGGCGCTTTCGTTGTCGCAGAAGAGAGGTACTTGTTTCATATTGACGCCATAGTCCTTGAGAGTTTGCTTCATCCATAGAAGCTGAGCACAACAAGATCTAGCAGCAATGTATTCAGATTCAGCAATTGAGAGTGATACACAATTTTGCTTCTTTGAAGACCAACAGACAAGTGATCGTCCCAGAAAGTGACATGTTCCTGATGTAGACTTGCGATCGACCTTGTCACCAGCATAATCAGCATCCGAGAATCCAACCAGATCAAATTTTGAGCCCTTTGGATACCATAATCCGAGTGTTGAGGAGTAAGCCAAATATATAAGAATTCGCTTCACAGCTAAGTGATGTGATTCCTTTGGTGCCGCTTGGAATCGAGCACACATGCAAACACTAAGCATAATATCTGGCCTAGATGCACATAGGTAAAGTAAAGAACCAATCATGGAGCGGTATACCTTTTGATCGAACTCTTTACCATTGTCGTCGGGACCAAGATGATGTTTGGCTGGCATTGGCGTCGTGTAACCTTTGCAATCTTGCATGCCGAACTTCTTCAGACAGTCTTTGAGATATTTTTCTTGAGATATGAAGATGCCATTTCTTTGCTGACAAATTTGAAGACCAAGGAAGAACTTCATCTCACCCATCATGGACATCTGATATTGCTCTTGCATCATGTATCCAAACTCATCACTATACTTCTGGTTGGTGCAACCAAAGATAATGTCATCCACATATATTTGGCACACAAACAGTTCACCATCATATGTCTTCGTAAAGAGTGTGGGATCGAGGGATCCAGGTTTGAAGCCTTTGCTCTTCAGGAAGTCTTTGATCGTATCATACCAAGCGCGAGGAGCTTGTTTGAGGCCATACAGTGCTTTGTTTAGTTTGTACACCATATCAGGATGTTTTGGATCTTCAAAGCCAGGTGGTTGAGCAACATACACTTCTTCAATCTTGCCATTGAGGAAAGCACTCTTCACATCCATTTGATATAGCAAGATGTTGTGGTGATTAGCATAGGCTAGCAGTATGCGAATAGCTTCAAGCCTTGCTACAGGAGCAAATGTTTCATCGAAGTCAATTCCTTCAACTTGAGTATATCCTTGAGCCACAAGACATGCTTTGTTTCTGATGACTTGACCATGCTCATCTTGCTTGTTTCGATATATCCATTTAGTGCCAATAATGTTATGTTTGCGAGGGTCAGGGCGCTTGACAAGTTCCCAAACATTATTCAGCTTGAACTGTTGAAGTTCTTCTTGCATGGCTTGAATCCATTCAGGTTCCATAAAGGCTTCAGCAACTTTCTTGGGTTCAGATATTGATACAAATGAAAAATGCCCACATAAATTTGCTAATTGTGTTGCTCTTGAGCGAGTAAGTGGACGAGGTGCATTGATGCTATCAATTATCTTCTCAATCTGTACTTCATTTGCAACACGAGGATGAACTGGACGAGGACCTTGCTCATGCTGATTATTGTCATCATTGGGAGGATTGTCTTCGGTCTGAGCATTGTCTTCAGGTTGGTTTGGTGCAGAAATGATAAGTTCCTCTTTAGGTTGTGCTTCAGAGGTCATGATTTCACCAGTTCCCATTAGCTTGATAGATTCGCTGGGAGGAGCTTCATCTAATGTGCTTGGCAGGAGCTCTCATTGTGAACCATTGGTTTCATCAAATCGTACGTCCACAGTTTCAACGATCTTGTAGTGGAAGAGGTTGAAGACCCTATAAGAGTGCGAGTCCTTTCCATAACCGAGCATGAAGCCTTCGTGAGCTTTGGGTTCAAATTTTGACTTGTGATGGGGATCCTTGATCCAGCACCTAACACCAAAGACTCTGAAGTAGCTGACATTTGGCTTCTTGCCAATAAGGAGCTCATAGGATGTTTTGCCCAGAAGCTTGTGGATGTAGACACGGTTGATGATGTGACATGCTGTATCAATAGCTTCAGGCCAGAACTTTCTTGGTGTCTTGTACTCGTCGAGCATTGTTCGAGCCATTTCAATGAGAGTTCTGTTCTTGCGCTCTACAATGCCATTTTGCTGAGGTGTGTATGGAGCAGAAAACTCATGAGTGATTCCCATTGTATCCAGATAGAGATCAAGCCCGGTGTTCTTGAATTCAGTGCCGTTATCACTTCTGATATGCTTGATCTTGGCGCCATAATTGTTCATTGCTCGATTGGCGAATCGTCTGAAGACATCTTGTACTTCAGTCTTGTAGAGAACTATGTGCACCCATGTATATCTTGAGTAGTCATCAACAATGACGAAGCCATAGAGACACACTGTTGTTGTGAGGGTAGAGTAGTGAGTAGGGCCAAATAAGTCCATGTGCAACACCTCGAAGGGTTGAGATCTCGTCATGATTGTCTTCGAGGGGTGCTTCGCCCTAGTCATCTTCCCAGCTTCGCAGGCACCACACAAATGATCTTTCTTGAACTTGACACCTTCGATGCCTATGACATGCTTCTTCTTGACGAGTGTGTGTAAGTTCCTCATGCCAGCATGCCCCAGCCTTCGATGCCAGAGCCAGCATTCTGACGCTTTTGCAAGAAGACATACGGCAAGCTGTGGACCTGCTGAGAAATCTACCATGTATAGATCATCTTTCCTATACCCTTCAAAGACTAGAGACTTGTCAGATTCCATTAGTACAAGGCAACGATATTTTCCAAATAGCACAATCATGTTCAAGTCACAAAGCATTGAGACAGACATTAAGTTGAACCTAAGGGATTCAACAAGCATCACTTTATCCATGTGTTGATCCTTTGAGATTGCAACTCTACCTAGACCCAATACCTTGCTTTTACCAGTGTCAGCAAATGTGATTTGACTCTTGTCGGATGGACGTAAGGTTGAGTCCATGAGAAGACTTCAATCACCAGTCATATGGTTAGTGCATCCGTTGTCGATAATCCATTCTGAAGCACGAGGTGTCATACCCTACAGTGCAGTTAGGAGGATAGGCTTCACAAGGTATGTTGTGAAGGATAAGCATTTGACGCACACTAGGATTATCACAGCTTAGATGAAAGTTAGAGCACACAGTATGACAGGTAAGTGATTCATATGTGGAATAAATAGTAAGTCATTTTATCATGCGTCCCTTTGTGTTTTAGGTCCCCAGCAATAATATCGGACGCCTTTGATTGCTGGCTGGAGACCATATTCTGCAAAAGAGAGTTACTTCTTCTTCACCACCCACATCTTCAAGGGTGGCTTAGAAGCAATGAGTCTAAGTGCAGCATCTGAGAATTTCGGCTTTGAAGCCCTAGCAAATAGCCTTGCAGGAGATGAATGATACTCATATGAATAAGCAGAAAAGTTCTTAGTCCTATGAACATGGCGGTTTGAGGACACACGTTCATATTCATAAGTTTGAGTACAATTTCCCTGCAAAACATTGGCGTTAGGGTGACTCAAGTGAGTCCTGTATTCGTATGAAGCCGTTGGACCATATGATGCCTTTGGTCTGGGGTTTGTCTTCTTCCCAGGTGGTGTTATCATGACATTCACTGGAAGATTCTCAAGACAGCTTTTGGGAACCCAGATCTTCTTCATAGGTGGTCCATTCCTGCAGTTAGTACCAATATACCTGGCAAACACTTCACCATTCTGATTTTTGAACAGTTTATAGTTTGCATCAAAGGATTCATCAATGATAATAGGATTAGCACAGGTAAAGCCAGATAGAGTGGATGGATCCACTGAAGGTTCCTTTGCAGCAATCCATGTGGTTTTGGGATACTGCTCAGGCTTCCAGTAGGAACCATCAGCATTCATTTTCCTCTCGAACCCAACACCCTCTTTCCTAGGGTTTCGGTTCAAAATCTGCTTTTTGAGGACATCACAAAGTGTCTGATGTCCTTTTAGACTCTTATACATCCCTGTTTCAAGCAATGTCTTCAACCTAGCATTTTCATCAACAATAGCAGTGGTATCCTCCATAGAGGGGTTAGTTTCCACATTAGCAGTTGAAGACAATGCAACAACAGCGGCATTGGAACATTCAGCAACAGAGGCAGTGTTATCATGCTCAATGCATTTTAAACATGGTGGTTCAAATCCATCCCGAGCAGAGCTGATCTGTTGAGCGCGAAATGACTCATTCTCTTTTTGAAGATCTTCATGAGTCGCTTTCAATTTTTCAAGCTCTTGCTTCCTTTGAAGATAATCATAGGAGAGCCTTTCATATGTGGTTGAGAGCGTCTCATGAAGACTTTCAAATTCTTGGTACTTAGCATGAAGATTTTTTATGTCTTCTACTAAGGACTGTGAACATGTCATTTCCGCGTCCAGCAGGTCATCGCTTTTGTCTAACAGTTTTTGAGTATGTTCCATAGTTCTTTGTTGTTCAGTAGCAATTTTAGCAAGTGTTTTGTAGCTGGGTTTAGATTCACAATCAGAGTCATCTTCACTTGATGTTTGAAAGTAAGCATCGCGTGATTTTACCTTGGCACCACGTTCCATGAAGCAGTAGGTGGGAGGAGGATCGTCCATGTCATCAGCTTCAGCGTTGGTGTGGAAGTCATTGTCTTCAGTGTTGAAGATGGACTTGGCAACATAGGCTGTGGCTAGAGCCAGACTTGCAACGCCAGGGTCGGACTCTTCTTCAGACCCCACCTCCACCTCCTCAAAAGCAGACTCCTCCTCTGAATCTATTTCCTTGCTAACAAAAGCACGAGCCTTGCCAGATGAGCTCTTCTTATGTGATGAAGACCTTGATGAGGACTTAGAAGAAGACTTTGAAGATTTCTTCTTCTTCTTGTCATCAGAATCATATTCCTTGCTCTTCTTCTTCTTCTTCTTCTCATTGTCCCACTGAGGACACTCAGAGATATAGTGTCCAGGTTTCTTGCACTTGTGCCATGTTCTCTTCTTGTTGTCATGAGTGGAAGCTTCATCATTTCTTGAGCTAGATCGTGAAGACTTTCTGAAGCCCTTCTTCTTGGTGAACCTCTGGAACTTCTTCACAAGCATGGCAAGTTCCTTTCCAATGTCTTCAGGATCATCAGAACCGCAGTCAGATTCTTCTTCAGATGAGGAAACCACTTTTGCCTTCAAAGCACGAGTTCGGCCATAGTTAGGGCCATAGATATCTCTTTTCTCAGAAAGCTGGAACTCATGTGTGTTGAGCCTCTCAAGTATATCAGACGGATTGAGTCTTGAAGTCAGGACGTTCTTGTATCATGAGGGCAAGGGTGTCAAAGGAGCTGTCCAGATATCTCAGCAGCGTCTTGATGATTTCATGCTTGGTGATCTCAATGGCGTCAAGAGCCTGAAGCTCATTTGTGATGTCGGTGAGGCGATCAAATGTGAGCTGGACATTTTCATTGTCATTTCTCTTGAAGCGGTTGAAGAGATTGCGAAGAACACTGATCCTCTGGTCTCTCTGTGTAGAGACGCCTTCGTTGACCTTGGATAGCCAGTCCCAAACTAGCTTTGACGTTTCCAGAGCACTCACACGGCCATACTGTCCTTTGGTCAGATGACCACAGATGATGTTCTTTGCAGTGGAGTCCAGTTGAATGAACTTCTTGACATCAGTAGGGGTGACACCTTCACTAGTTTTGGGAATGCCATTCTTGACGACATACCAGAGGTCGACATCAATGGCTTCAAGATGCATGCGCCTCTTATTCTTCTAGTAGGGATATTCAGTTCCATCGAACACGGGACAAGCAGCAGAGACTTTGATTATCCCTGCAGTCGACATAGCTAAACTCCAGGTGGTTAAACCGAATCACACAGAATAAGGGAGTACCTTGCTCTGATACCAATTGAAAGTGCTAGTTGTCGACTAGAGGGGGGGTGAATAGGCGATTTTTATCAGTCTTCAAAACTTGGAAGTTTTGAAGACAAACAATAGAAAGACCTAATTGATATGCAGAGGAAGATAAACTACAACAAGCAAGCCATAGTCAAGTATGCAATAATGTGAACGTACAAAGACTAATAGCAGCTAGGTAGTAAGGATCAGGATGGAAGATAGTACGAAGCCAATCAACGATAGTAGTCAAGCAATGAAGTCAAACAGATAAGACAAATAAGCAATGACTTCACGAAGACAAACTCAAAGTAAAGGAGGGAAGGTATAGAACCAGTCACTTCTTGAAGACACAGGATTTGTTGGACCAGTTCCAGTTGCTGTGACAACTGTACATCTGGTTAGGGAGGCTGAGATTCAACTCAGAAGACCGCGTCTTCACCTTATTCCCCTTGAGCTAAGGACACACAGTCCTCGCCCAATCACTCTGGTAAGTCTTCAAGGTAGACTTCCGAACCTTCACAGACTTCGTTCACCGGCAATCCACAATGACTCTTGGATGCTCAGAACGTGACGCCTAACCGGCTGGAGGATACACAGTCCTCAAGTGTAATAAGTCTTCAGGTCACACAGACAGAAAGACTTCAGTGATGCCTAACACTCTTTGGCTCTGGGTTTTTGGGCTTTGTCCTCGCAAGGATTTCTCTCTCAAAGGCTTTGAGGTGGGTTGCTCTAAAAATGACAAAAGCCGTAAACTAACTCTGAGCAGCCACCAATTTATGGTGTAGGGGGTGGGCTATTTATAGCCACAAGGCAACCCGACCTAATATGTCTGAAATGACCCTGGGTCACTAAGGAACTGACATGTGTTCCAACGGTCAGATTTCAAACACACATGACAACTTTACTTGGCTACAAGCAAAGCTGACTCATCCAGCTCTGGATAAGATTTGCTCTCATTGTCTTCGCTCAAAGACATAGGATTTGGGTTGAGCATCACTTCAGTCACTCTGACTTTGTTCACTTGGACCCCACTTAATAGTACGGTGATTCCTATGACTCAACAAAGAAGAAAAGGAAACAATGAAACAACACAGTCTTCGCGCTCCATAGTCTTCACTCAATGTCTTCTCATGTCATAGTCTTTAGTGTGAATATCTTCACACACCACCATTGTCTTCAATGTCTTCATACATTTTTAGGGGTCATCTCCGGTAGGTAAACCGAATCAATGAGGGACACTACCTGCATTATCCTGCAATTCTCACAAACGCATTAGTCCCTCAACCAACTTTGTTGTCAATACTCCAAAACCAACTAGGGGTGGCACTAGATGCACTTACACTTGTGCTGCTAACTCTATTTCTAGTGAAGCATCCATTTTGAAGGAGAATGTTGAGCTACGGGCTCAACTTGAGTTGCTATCTAGCAAATATGAGAAGTTGGAAGAAAATCATGTAAAGCTCACAAGCTCTCATGATGATCTTCTAGTATCCCATAATGTGCTAAAGATAACTCATGAGGTTATGTCTAAGGTAACTTCTAGTAAGTCCCATGTGGATACTAGCACTACTTCAAGTCAAAATGCTATGTTGCCATGTGATAGTCCTTGTAATTCGTCTACTGTAATTCATGTACTCATTTCATTGGTACTTCATGTGATGAATTACTCTCCTTGCCTTGTTGCTCTAACGATGAAGCTTATACTTCCTCTAGTACTTGTGTTGATACTAACCATGTAGAGGAAATTAAAGAGCTCAAGGCTCAAGTCACTTCTTTGAAGAAAGACTTGGAAAAGTGTCATGAAGGGAAATCCACACTCAACAATATCTTGAGTGTGCAAAAATCCCCCAATGACAAAGGTGGACTTGGATTCAACTCCAATAAGAAGAAGAAGTCCAAGAGAAACAAGAAGAAGGGCCAAGAACAAGTCAAGAATTCAGCCAAGATTATTTGCTTCAAGTGCAAAATTGAAGGGCATCATGTTAGATCTTTCCCATTGAAGAAGAATCCCATTAATGACAAGCAACAAGGGAAGCGTCCACAAGTTCATTCTCATGCTCAACCTCAAGTTGAAGAAAGGTCTATTCCCAATAAGACTCAAGCTAATGCTTCTCAAGTTGAGAAATCAAGTGAGAAGAAAGTGAAGAGTAGACGTTGCTACATATGTCGTGAGAAAGGTCACATCGCTTCTTCATGCACTAGTGGTAACTTATCCAACCCAATTATTATTGATGATATCTATTCTCTTGGGAAGGATAAGGTTGGCAATGTGTTTGCCAAGTTTGTTGGTACTCAAAGTGTTGTCAAGAAAAGAACCATTTGGGTAGCTAAGCCTATTGTGACTAACCTCTTAGGACCCAACTTGGTTGGGGACCACCAAGCTCAAACTTGATCAATAGGTGTTATTGGAGGGCATTAGAGACTTGGCTACATTATCAAGAATTAAGGGGACTTCATCATTCGTATTGTCTCAAGCCAAGTCAATTGGATTATCAAGTTTCTATCTTATATCCAATGTGCCTCCTTACGGTAACTTGTACTTAAATTGTTTACATTGAAAGTTACTTGCCCCTTTGCATGTTTTGGTTTTGTTCCTTGCATGTGTTTGTATATGTTGTGCTTCCAACTTGCTTATCTTGAGCAATCAAGTATGTGTGTGTTGGTTTGCACATCATGTACGTGCGTGTCGTGCGTTGAGCCTTTATGCTTCTTGTTTGTATCCTAGTTGGCTCGTGTGAGAGATTAATGGAACATCCCATTTTGGGGGAGTGATGTGCTTTGGGCACCTCACAATCCTATAAATGTGTGAACATGAGGAATACCATCTAGTATTGATATTACAAGATTATCTAGTGGCTAGGTGGTATATCTCTCATGAGAAATTCAAATTCTAAAAATTCCATTGATTATCTCTTGTTGGATCCTCTTATTGCCTCTTGTTAAGTTTTCTTTGGTATCACATTATGGGGGAGTAATATGCTATGTGCATATTACAAGCCTAGAAAATGTGTACATTTGAGATATTGTCACCTAGAATTGATATTGTAAATTATCTTGTTCCTAGGTGGCATGTTAGCTCTACAAGTTGCAATTTGCTTGTGTGTGGTGTGAAGATGATGTTTGATATCCTTGCTATACCACCGGGAATTATTTCCATTTACTTCTTGTCTTTTGATAATTGGTACTCACTTGTGTGGTAGAATTTGTTGATCATCTTTACGTTAGCTTTTGCTTTTATTTGCCTTTTCTCTTGCCAAGGATTGTATCAACCCCCTTTGTCTTCCATACCACTTGTGGATCTTGTTAATTTCTTGATCTTGTCTAGTGTTTTCTAGATATAGTGAAAGTGGTGATCCCACCTTGTGCATTTTGTATTCAAATGCAAATTCTCTATAATGCACTAGTCTTGGGGGAGCTATCCTATTTTCTATAAAACACTCATCTTGCGATCCTTATCAAGTGTGTGTTGGTGGAAGGCAAGCCGTTTTCTTTTTAGTACGTTGTGCCATCATGAAACTTTGTAGAGAGCTTGGTTTGCTTGGAACCATCCTCTCATTTGGGAGTTTTATATCTTTTATTTAGTGTGTATCAATGGATATATCATTCCTCGATGTATCTGTTATGGATATCCTCCAAGTGATGATTTATTCATTTGGTATCTTTTCTTCTCTTGTTTTTTTCTTTTTCTTTTCGTATCGGTTCTTGAAAGTTTTGAGCATGCATATTTACTTCATGTAGTTTCTTTGGCATGCTTTCTTTCTTTGACCCAATATATAGGGAAACTCCACCAAGTCTCAAATTGGATGAGATGTGCATGAAATTCTTCATATCTATATGCACATATTTATGTGGAGTTTGTCCTATGTATTGTTGGTTCTCTAACTCTTTTATCCCAATGAGTTTGGGTACCATTTTCTTTGTGTTATTGGTCTAGGAACAATTAGAGATGCATTGGATGCTCGGCTCACTCACAAGTAAGGTGGTGTCACCATGAGCTTATTGGAGTCAAGCTAGGATGATTAATGAACTACTATCTACCTTCAATTGGTATCTACTACATCCTTCCAATGGTATCTCAGTAACAAGTATCATCATCTACTTCACGCACACATTTCTTGCATCAACCTTGTGTAGGTTGTATCTTGGCATGTAATTCATTCTTTCTTGTGATACTTGTTTCCTTTCTCAAAGCATCCCAATAATGATCACTTCTTGCTAGTTGTGATGTCTGATGCTCGTGTGGTTGGAACTCATTTATATACAATAAGACCATATCTAGCCATGTGCTATGCCTTCAAGCAAATATCTTATTGGTATATTTATGACTTCCATGTGGATATCTTTTTCCTTCCTTTTTGTAACTATTTTGTGTGTGCATCCTTCTTTGTGGATTGATATCATCATGATCTTCATCTACCTAGAATCTTATACACTTGAGAGAAGTTACATCTGTAGTTGATATCCTTATTCTTTCATGTCCACCTTTCCTTGGTGGTTCCAGAAAGGATTTATCTTGAGTGTGGCTCTTATATCGTTGCATCTTGATGCACTCTTGTGTGGTGAAGATTATTTTCCTCATGCTTAACTTTACGAGGCTTTTGCCATCTTAATTGGTATCCCTCGTCTTGATGAGGCCTTCATCTTCTATCTTCACCATGGGTTGTTGCAAGCTTTGTTGTTATCTTTTTAGTAAGCTTGTGTATCCATTTGCTTCTCGTGTGTGTGTGGGAAGGTCATGTCTTGCACCTTGTATCTCATTTATCCTAGACTATGTTGATGCTTAATGCTCATCCTTATATTAGTCTTCTCAAGTGCTTTGCCATGACTCACACACATCTTTTTGGTTGAGCCTATTCTTAAGTTGCCTCTTTTACATGTTGTTCAACCATGTGTTTGTTGCAAGTGCTAGGCTTTGTTTCTTATATGCTAACTTGCACTTGTTGTAAGTTTCTATTGATTTTGGGGGAACTATGATCCTATTTTGTGCACTTTGTATCCAAATACAAATATTCTCATGTGTGCACAAATCATGGGGAGCTTCTCTAGTTTCTTTAGAACACTCCTTTGCTCAAATCATAATATCTTTTTCATGTGGCTCATAGTAGCATTGGTCTTGTTAGTTCAATTGGTATATTTTGATAGCTTGTTTCAATTGGTATCTTTTGATTGCCTGATTGCTTGTTTCTCTCTTTGTTATGTCTTTGTGGCATATCATTCTTTAGCAATCTTTGAGCCTCAATATATTTTGTCTTCCTCCAAGTATTTACCTTTCGATATGTGTAGTGCATTCCACTCTCTTATTGAGAAATACACAACTTATGGAGGAACATAATTTATAATGGCCTTCTTAGCTTTTTCACCCATTTTGGCAATCGATGCCAACGGGGGAGAAGTTTCAGAGAGTTTTACGGAAAAGTTTAGAGAGTCATCTCTTCTTGCTTTGGTTTTGTTCCTAAGCTTTTGCATCTCATATGCATGCATCATTGGTTGTTGCATTGCATGGTGATGCATAATTCCTTGTATAAACTCTCTTGAAAGTGATTGTCATCAATTACCAAAATGGGGGAGATTGAAAGGACATGCGGTGCCCCCATGTGTGGTTTTGGTAATTGATGACATTCTCCATGGACTAATGGTTGCATTGAGTTATATTTGAAGGATTTGTCCATAGGTATTTCTTGAAGTACATGTGTTGGTTTCAAGGAGTTTATGAGTTGACCAAGGTGCTATTACGGAATTATCCAAAGATTGGTCATGTGAGTATTGAGCTTATTGCAAGCATGTCTTGAAGAAGAAGATTGTGTGATCATTCATGTTTACCTTCAAGACATCATACAAATGAAGAAAGTTGCAAAGAGTTAAGATTGATCAAGACTAAGTACAGAGAGTGATTCAAGTTGATCATCACACAAAGCGTAGAAGATACACCGAGTGGGATCAAGTGATCTCATGGTTTGCTTCCATGGGCTTGCGTCAAGAGGAAGATCACATACAACCGATGGAGGATGACATCAAATCAAGGTTGTGTTGTGCAAGTTCAAGTGGAGCATCACGAAGAAATCATGCTTGTAGCTTGCCGTCGATTATGGTATCAATGGACATGTGAAGATGTGCCAAAGAGTGGCTCACCCATAGTGGAGTATGGGGGAGCAATCAACTAGTCTTCATCAGGCGAACGCAATCAAGAAATGTGGTCCAATTTGAGGGAGTCAAGATCGTCATCATCTAGCTCAAGTGGACTTCGTGCAAGGCAAAGGTTTGCCCTTGATAGGTTTTATATTTTACCGGTTCATGGTGATAGTTTGGAGACCGGGTTATAGGATTGATAGCCGTACTATCAAGGGGGGCTCTCAAGTGAGTAGCGTGATCATATCGTTTGTCGAGAGCTCAAACAATTGCATCCTTGCATCATCTTTCTTGATTCTTATTTGTATTTTCTTTTGAGATTTTAGAGCTTGTGGTTATCTTCGTGACAAGCTCTAGTTCATCGAAAACGCATTTCATATGCTTCTTCTATCGCGTTTTCGGTGTTAGAGGTTTTACCGGTCTTTTTCGAGGAAGGGTTCTCACCATTTTCTCATGGGACTTTTCTAATTTGCTTCTTATTGATATTTCTATCTATATTGTGTTAGCCCTTGTTGCTAGCTTTCCAACAAACTTGGTTTCATCGGATTCAGAGACTGTTTGCAGAAGTTGTGGCAGTTTTGATGTTCTGAAAAGGCTGTAGCGGTACTACCGCGGACAGGAGCGGATGTATTTTTTTACTATCGCTCCAGAGCGGTACTACCATGGCTACTACAGCGGTAGTACCGCTTCGGACCAAAAACTCATCACAAGTCTAGCGGTGGTAGGCATGGATGTATTTTTTTGTACCGCTCGCAAGCAGTAGTACCGCTACCCTTTGAGTTAGTACCGCTACCCCTAGCGGTAGTACCGTGAGGTCGAGCGGTAGTACCGCTCTGTGCGGGCTGTGAGCATAACGGTTGGATTTTTTTTCCACCTATAAAAGGGGGTCTTCTTCCCCAATGAACCTTATCATTTAAGCTTGTGTTCTTCCCCCATTGCTGACCTTCTTCGAGCTTGCTAACTCTCAATCCCTCCAATGATTCTTGCTAGTTCTTGAGGGAAAAGAGAGAGGAGATCTAGATCCACGTTTCCACCAATCACTTTCTCCTCTAAGTGAGGGAACCCCTTGGATCTAGATCTTGGAGTTCTTCGTGTTCTTCTTTCGTTCTTCCTCTCATTTTCCTCCCTAGCATTAGCTGCTTTGGTGGGATTTGGGAGAGAAGGACTTGGGCACTTCGTGTACCCTTGCCATTGCATTTGGTGCATCGGTTTGAGTTCTCCGTGAAGGAAATATGCCCTAGAGGCAATAATAAAGTTATTATTTATTTCCTTATATCATGATAAATGTTTATTATTCATGCTAGAATTGTATTAACCGGAAACATGATACATGTGTGAATACATAGACAAACTGAGTGTCACTAGTATGCCTCTACTTGACTAGCTCGTTAATCAAAGATGGTTATGTTTCCTAGCCATGGACAAAGAGTTTTCATTTGATTAATGGGATCACATCATTAGGAGAATGATGTGATTGACTTGACCCATTCAGTTAGCTTAGCACTTGATCGTTTAGTATGTTGTTATTGCTTTCTTCATGACTTATACATGTTCCTATGACTATGAGATTATGCAACTCCCGTTTATCGGAGGAACACTTTGTGTGCTACCAAACGTCACAACGTAACTGGGTGATTATAAAGGTGCTCTACAGGTGTCTCCAAAGGTACTTGTTGGGTTGGCGTATTTCGAGATTAGGATTTGTCACTCCGGTTGTCAGAGAGGTATCTTTGGGCCCACTCGGTAATGCACATCACTATAAGCCTTGCAAGCATTGCAACTAATGAGTTAGTTGCGGGATGATGTATTACGGAATGAGTAAAGAGACTTGCCGGTAACGAGATTGAACT
This sequence comes from Triticum aestivum, assembly GCF_018294505.1. Lineage (NCBI taxonomy): Eukaryota > Viridiplantae > Streptophyta > Magnoliopsida > Poales > Poaceae > Triticum > Triticum aestivum. Next base: position 542,222,132 of record NC_057810.1, on the reverse strand, counting down.
AGGTATTGAGATACCGAGGATCGAATCTCGGGCAAGTAACATACCGATGACAAAGGGAACAACGTATGTCGTTATGCGGTTTGACCGATAAAGATCTTCGTAGAATATGTGGGAGCCAATATGAGCATCCAGGTTCCACTATTGGTTATTGACCGGAGACGTGTCTCGGTCATGTCTACATAGTTCTCGAACCAGTAGGGTCCGCACGCTTAAAGTTCGATGACGATTATATTATGAGTTTATGTGTTTTGATGTACTGAAGGTAGTTCAGAGTCCCGGATGTGATCACGGACATGACGAGGAGTCTCAAAATGGTCGAGACATAAAGATCGATATATTGGACGACTATATTTGGACACCGGAATGGTTCCGGGTGAGATCAGGATAATACCGGAGCACCGGGAGGTTATCGGAACCCCCCGGGAGGTATATGGGCCTTAATGGGCTTTAGTGGAAAGGAGGGGAAAGGAGCAAGGGAGGCCCCCCCCCAAGCCCAATCCAAATTAGGAGGGGGGCCAGCCCCCCTTTCCTTCCTCCCTCCTTCCTCTCCCTTCCCTCTCCCTCTCCAAGTAGGAAAAGGAGGAGTCCTACTCCTGGTGGGAGTAGGACTCCCCCATTGGGCGCGCCTCCTCCTCCTGGCCACCCCCCTCCTCCCCTCCTTTATATACGGAGGAGGGGGCACCCCATGGACACAACAATTGGTCCTTTGAATCTCTTAGCCGTGTGCGGTGCCACCCTCCACCATAGTCCACCTCGATAATATCGTAGCGGTGCTTAGGCGAAGCCCTGCGTCGGTAGAACATCATCATCGTCACCACGCCGTCATGCTGATGGAACTCTCCCTCAAAGCTCGGCTGGATCGGAGTTCGAGGGACATCATCGAGTTGAACGTGTGTTGAACTCGGAGGTGTCGTGCGTTTGGTACTTGATCGGTCGGATTGTGAAGACGTACGACTACATCAACCGCGTTGTGCTAACGCTTCCGCTTTTGGTCTACGAGGGTACATGGACACACTCTCCCCTCTCGTTGCTATGCATCACCATGATCATGTGTGTGCGTAGGAATTTTTTTGAAATTACTACGTTCCCCAACACTCCACAGTGATACATGGAAGTGAAGTTTGAGAAGCTTATTACTCTTGGGTGTTTGGGCACCCTAGAGCTTGTTCCTCTTGGATGCCTTGGCGCCCTAGACGGTTGGTGTTGTTCGAAGCTTAATCATTATGGTGTAAAGCTCCAGGCAAGCGTCAGGGTCTCCGATTAGGTTGTGGAGATCGCCCCGAGCAATTTGACGGGTACCGGCCTAAGGGTTGCCAAAGTGTATGGGTTCGGTGACCGCCCCAAGGGTTTCCATTTGTACGGGTTCGGTGACCGCCCTCAAGGGCCCCTTAGTGGAATCACGACATCTTGCATTGTGCGAGGGCGTGAGGAGATTACGGTGGCCCTAGTGGCTTCTTGGGGAGCATTGTGCCTTCACACCGCTCCAAACGGAGATTAGCATCCGCAAGGGTGTGAACTTCGGGATACATCGTCGTCTTCGCGTGCCTCGGTTATCTCTTACCCGAGCCCTTTACTTATGCACTTTATTTTGTGATAGCCATATTGTTTCTTGTCATATATCTTGCTATCACTTAGCTGTTTATCTTGGTTAGCATAAGTTGTTGGTGCACATAGGTGAGCCTAGTTGTTTTAGGTTTTGTGCTTGACAAATTAACTGTTAGGTTTATTCCGCATTTGTTCAAGCCTAAATCATAATTATTTTAAAAGCACCTATTCACCCCCCCCCTCTAGGCGACATCCACGATCTTTCAATAGATTGTACCCATTGGGTACAGGATACCCGATGGGTATGGGCATGGGTATCAATTTATGCCCATGGGCACTGAAACGGGTGGGTATAGAAGGTTTCTGTGGGTATGGGTTTGGGCAGAAGAAGGTCGTACCCAGCCATACCCTACCCATTGCCATCCCTGCCCGTCTGGGCACTCTAGGATTTTGTTCTTTACGAACAGGAATCGCATCCAAAACTGCCGGACTGTTTCTTTTGTTTTTTGTACGACAAGAGCTAGATCCTAGATGTAGGTTGCTCCTGAATTATCAGGGTATTAAGAAACATGGGAGTGGGTGGGAGAGAAAATTTTATTCCAAACTGACCTGACATCGGCCTCCATCATCTTGTAAGTCATTGGATCTGACTCCAGGCTTGGTCCGGTGAAACGCAACTTCCCCCCTCCCCCCCCCCCAGCTGGTGCGAAACCGACAATTGAGCGATGATCCTTTGTGGCTCCTCGGCCAGATCTGATATCATGGCAGAGGAATCATCCAAAGGGTTTAGGTTGTTGAGATCGTTGTCCTGATGAGGGGTCGAAGCTTCAGCTTTCTCGTTTTGGTTGAACCGAGATTTAGGTGCTCTGGCTTAGAAACTACACTTGAGCAGATCGGATCGATGAACGATGGTTTCATCAAGCTGCTCTGACCACACAGCGGGACCTCTATGGGCCACCAATGTCAGGGTTCAATCCGGCGGATCTTAGGTAGGGGGTCCCGAGCTGGTGACCTTAACTGGATGGTAACATGACAAAGAGGGTCACGATGTTTTACCCAGGTTTGGGCCCTCTCAAAGAGGTAAAGCCCTATGTCATGCTTTTGTTGTATTGATTGTGGATGGGGTATAAAGTACAGAATGATCTACCTCGAGATCGTATGTGTATGTCTCTAACTTGACCCTACAAACTAAACCCCTCGGCTTATATAGGCACCGGGGGTACCTAGGGTTACATGTAGGTCGGTTACATCTAGGGATAAACATGCCGATGATTCAAACGTGTCTTGAAGTGTGCGTCAAGTCTTCAAAGGATTCCATCTTGAGTACAGGGTCATGGCAAACATGACCCATTCTTCGGTAGCCTGGGGTCCTCGGCCCGACCCATGGCTGGCAGGCGAAGTGCTCAGCACCCCCTAATCTAGGACATCTTTAGAAAGGAGGCGGTGCCAGGCCGGGCACGCCTCCTTGCACGAGGTGATTCCCCTGCCCGACCCATGACTGGCAGGCCGAAGTGCTCAACACCCCCTAGTCTAGGACACCGTTAGAAAGGAGGCACGCCTCCTTGCACGAGGTGATTCCCCTGCCACTTTTGCTTGGAGCCGGTGATGGAAGGAGTTGGCGCGGCGCAGGCGTGCATGGCCGCGAGAGGACGGAGTGGCATCGCTGGGGGTGGCGGTGCATTGGTTGTGGTTACTCCATAGGGTAGGTTGGCGGCGCGGCGAGGCGGGACAACGGAGGCCCGACGACATAGGCGACGACGGTGGCGAGTGAGGTGGGAACGGAAAGGGCGGAAGTTTCCTTCGCGCCAAGCAGCTGGAAGGATAGGGAAACCGTAGATATGCCAGACTCGGCCTGGAATTTGCATCCTGCAAAAAAAAAAAAAGAATTTGCATCCCGCAAAAAAATTACCGGACGGCCGAATATACCGGCTGTTCCGGACAGAAAATTCGTTCCCGTCCGCTATATGAACGATTATTACGGCTGACCACATGTCATATGTGGTAAGCTATCCAAAAAAACCCAACATATCAAAACGATTATTACGGCTGACGGGTTGTTTTACATGATCTGATAGAGTTTGCTCCTAGCCCCCGCCGTCCTGAACAGGAGATCAGCACACGAAAGAAACCATCGGGCTCAAAAAAGCGTGGGCTGCAAATCCTAGAGCACATGCCGGCGCGCGGTGCCGATACAGAACGTGATTGATCACCGACGGCAGAAAATCAATCAAACAAACAAACAAATCCTCACGCGACCAATGGCAACATCAGAGTGTATGTCAAACATTATCCTGCGACCGCGAGCAAGTCTCGTCTTTTTTTTCCTTCGACACGGCACGTCAGGCTGACAGCGGCGCTGCCGGACGCCGCGGGCACAGGGTCGCGCTCGCGCGTGCGTGCACGTCATCGCTATCCAGGGAGAAACCGGTCAAACGGACAGCGATGCGAGCAGCACCTGCAGAGGTACGAGGCGGCGCGCGGGCATCCATTCGCAGAGCATGACGTGGCGTGGCGTGGCGTCGCCAGTGTGGACGGGGCCAAAGCCGTTCTCACCAGCCGGCGGGTGTGAACCGACGAGGAATTCGAGAGGCGTCGGAAAAGAGAACACGAGAGCGAAGGAGACCAACGGCTGCTGCATGCAAAAGCTGGCCCTGGCGACCCCTTCCACACCCACCAGCACCAACACGCGTAGCCGCGTAGGCGCACCCTTTATCAACCCGCGGCCTCGGCACGGCCCATGGTGAGCGTGGCAGGCCGGCGAGCGAGCGCGCGAGCGATCACAATCACAATCACATCACGCCGTCTTCCACGGTGCGCGGCGGGAGCATGCAACGGCAGCGCTTCGGGTCTGACGAAGGTCCGGGAAGAAACCCCGCCGAGGAGAGGAGGCTCAAGAGACCCGCGACCGAGTCGGAGGAGACCGGCGACGACGACGAACTGCCCCCGGGAACCAGGAGGAAGATGAAGGACACGCAGCAGAAGACGAGGCCGAGCGGCAGCACCGCAGCCGGCGCAGGCGCGGCGTCGTCGGCGTCCTCCGTCCGCGCCGTGCTGCAGGACTTCCTGGAGCAGCAGCAGCGCCTGGACGCGCAGCGGCAGGAGGCGGCGGCGCGGCACGCGCAGGAGCGGCTGGCCTTCGAGCAGCAGTGGCGGCAGGAGATGCAGAGACTGGAGCGGGAGCGGCTGATGCTGGAGCAGGCGTGGCGGGAGCGCGAAGAGCAAAGGAGGATGAGGGAGGAGGCCAGGGCCGAGCGGAGGGACGCGCTCCTCACCAACCTGCTCAACAAACTCTTGCGCGATGACTTTTAGGGAGTGACACGTGGCTCCACGACGCGTGCCTAATAATAATCAACAAAATTTGTTACTGGTAGCATAGGTTATGGCTCTGTGGGTCAGTAGAAATTCTTTGTTTGCTTTGTCTTCACCTGATCATAGATTAATCCGTAGGAATGTTAAGCCATTTTAGTAGTCTATATATCTCAGTTGCATACACATGTAATCACTAGCTAAGATGCTGCCAAATGCTCTGCGTGCCTTTTTCTGGAAGGGTAAATGTTTTTTCTGCCAGACATCATGGAACAAATATACGTTTTTACAGATTATTATGTACTGCCATTAGCGACAATCCATGAAAATTTCGCAAAGAAATAAAAAAGATTTGGCAAATGAGAACAGGTGAGTCATATGTTGTTGGAAATTCACTTTGACTCATAGGTGTATATGCACCCATTGTCTAAATACACATTTTAAAAAGTTAAAAAATTCGAGAAAAAATCCCACATGTAAATCCGGACATTATACGTGCGTGCACCAAGTTTCGGTGAAAACGGACTTTTTGTGGCTTATGTAAAAAAAGACAATTTTTGATGCCTGATTATAGCTATTCACGAGGCAATTTTGTATCCCTTTTATACATGCCACAAAATATGTCCTATTCTTTTTATACATGCCACAAAATATGTCCTATTTCACCGAAACTTTGTGTGCGGACATATGATGTCCGTATGTACACACGGGTTTTTTCTAGAAATTTTTTAACATTTTGAAATGTGTTTTTATACATATTTCATAATAGGTGTATCTATACCTAGGAGCCAAAATGCCACTCTCGTTATGTTTAATAACGTACTGTAAGTGGTCGACAGAATCCACAAATTTTCTGCCTAGTCTCTAGTGTGCAAATCTATCATGCAGATGGCTACATAGGTAGATCAATACGGGCAACATGTTGTTAGTACTTACTAGGAAGGTGTACAACAAAGTAAAAGTATACGTTACAAAACCCTGATCAATCTGTAGGCTTGTGAAGCTGTGTTCCTTCCGATGTTCAGATTGTAATGAACTACTTCCTGAATATTTGTCTTCAGTCTACGTTACAAGCTATAAGGGCAGAGCCCCAGTTCACTTTTCCACTGAAAAAAAATTTTGATGTCAGTTCACAGCGGTCACAGGCCATCGCCATAAAGGGTGATCAAGTTTGGCAGAAAATAACCTTTACAAACGAAAACCGCCACTTGGAGACTTTTCAAGCTCTACCACCAAACCACTAAAATATAGCACATCTGTCCGCAGCAAGAACTTGACGTTGATGCAGTGCCACCAGTCACCAGACATCTCCTACTCCCTGGTATTCACTCTTCACTTCCATACTTATGAGCATCATCAACAGAATCAGTATCAGTTTCTTGGTCATCACCAGAACCTGCGGTGCCACTTTCCTGTGTTGTCAAACCCAAGAAACCGTCCAATACATAAGGTTCTATAACTTTCCAGAAAGAATCGGCATTGCTCCCCTGAAAACCTATCCAGAAGAATTGCCCTTTCCTCTTCACTTTACTAGACAAGGACTGTGGATGCAAGGAGTTTACAATTCTTTCAACACCCTCACTGTTCCCACCACTGACCTTGAGAACGATATCACCTGATGAGAGTTTGAAGCCTCCAAACATGAACCAATACGCTAGAACACGTGGAGATAACCACCTATGGATAAGCTTTGGGAGAACAGGCTGACCTTTTATAAAGAACTGATCAGCAAAGAAACCAAAATGTAAATGAGGTATGGTTGAAAACTCATAAGGTATCTTGCTCTCATCCTCAAATGATCTGCTTGCTGAAGTCAGCCATTCAAAGAAACGCTCATGAATGTGCACCCTTAAGACCGAATGGGCATCAGAATCTTCCTGGAACTTAAAATGGACAATATGGACCCCTCTCTGTGCATGAGATTCAATCTGTGTGCCTCCCAGAAGCAAACCAATCAAAATCTCACGCTGCTCTTGATCCAACTTCATGCTCACGGGTTTTGGCTTAACAGCGACTTTCTTACCAAGACGGAGACCAGTCTGAAGTTCTTCCAACAAATCCTCTTGTACATCATACTTCTTTTTACACATCATATCATAAACCTTTTCAGCTTTCTGATAGTCTTCTGCAGAAATATAACCTCTTAGCATGATGTTGCAAGATTTTGTGTTAGTACCTATCGTCCCTTTTTTGTGCATTTCATCGAAGACCTCCTCAGCTTTCTCGACATTTCCAGCCCTTATCAGTGATTCTAGATAGATGGTGTACAGGATTCTATTTGGACGGCACCTAGCAAGGCATTTCGAGAATGTTAGTTCTAATTTCTCATGCATATCAAGATCCAAATACATGTACATCAGGGCAAGAAATGCTGGCATCAGATGCTTCATATGACTCTCAGAAAATTCATCCATAAGTTGTTCCGCAACATCTATCTCCTCAGCATTTGCCATTATCTCAATTATCTTATGATAAGTTGCAACGTTTGGGGGTATACTTTGCCTCTTCATTTCTCTGAATATATCCATGGATTTCATAGGCTCACCAGTTCGAGCATAAACCTCCATTCGGCAGACATAGGCCTGAGCAGGAAGTTCTGAACCCCTCTGGAGAATTTCATGCCATGTTGCCTCAGTTTCTTGAACCCTCCCTTCTTTGGAGAAGGCCCGCATGACTGACACCAGCACATCAATACTGTCATCAAAACCAGCCTGCTTCATTTCCTTCCTAAGAGCTATGATCCTGTCCCTATCAATGACATCTTGGTAGCTGTGAAGCCAGATGAGCCCAGCATAGACCTCCTTGTGCACCTCAAGATTGGTGGTGACCAGATTGTGGTAGATAAACTCAGCCTGCCTGAGGTTGTGCTTTGCAGTTCCTCCTGTCTTACTCACAAGTGCGCAGAACAAGGAGTTGTGAAGGCTTAGGCGAGGCTTGTAACCGCCCATCTGTATCATCTGGTTGTAGATAGTGCAAGCATGTTCAAGGCAACGTCCCCTGGGCGTACTGAGATATGCAACGGTCAATATGTGGAAAGTGGACTCGGCAGGCACACGGCCCTGCTTGACCATTGCCTCAAACATCTCCCGGGATTTCTCAACCTTGCCTTCCCTGCCGAGAAAATCAGCCACCCTTGTGGCAAGCGCAAAGTTGAAGCGGTACCAATACTGCCGCTCCATCCAGCTAAACACCTGAAAACAACCAACGAGTACATCTATGATCCATCCCATCGACCCATCGTGTATATGCAGCTACGGCAATTCGTCGAACAGTTCATGGGCAGCAAGAAACCAGATGAACATTTATTAGAGCAAATTACTCGAAAATGTTATGGCCTTATGGGAGAGGTGGGTGTGTGAGCCTGCGAGGGTACTGACCCGGAAGGCGGCGTCGTTGTCGCGGATGCGGAGGCAATGTGCAGCTACGTAGGTGGCGTCCTCCTGGGTGAGCCACTTGCGCTGGGCGTTGAGGATGCGGGTGAAGGTGGAGTGCTTGTAGGCGGGGAGCTCCTTGCAGAGCCAGGCAATCCTGGAGCGGCGCCACTGCTCGGGCAGCTCCTCCAGCTCGGGCACCACCAGCTCCGGCGACCGCACCGCGTCCCTCTCGTCGGCCGACGCCCACGCCTGGTCCTTGAACATACCAGACTCGTCGTCCTCCTCGTCCTCGTCGTCGGACTCCTGCACTAGGGACTCCAGAGCTGACGCCACCGCTGGAATTCGAACTCTCGGTGGGGATATGGCGAGACGGCGGGGGAGGAGCGGGGGAACGGCGAGGCGGAGAACGGGAGGCGGAGAAGCGAAGGTGGGGAAGAAGGCGGCAGAGCATCGTAGTGCCGGAGATGGAGTGGCGCAGTAAGAGGTGGAGGCCATGGGTGAATCTCGATGGCGAGGACCGGAAGCGGAAGCTGTGCTGCTTCTATCTCACTCGGGCTGCCTCATCGTCTCCCCGGGTTGCCGTGTACCTCTCCGCGGAGCGAGGACTGGTACCTTCCAGGGCCACCCAAAGTGATCTCCTCCATCGATCCTTATTTCGACGATCCACAGCAAAACTTCTGCTGTTTACGAAACCTCAGATATCATGGATTTTGCCTCATCAAACAGACGGAACTGTGGATGCATTTTTCATTTAGAAATGGCACCAGAAAATTGGCACTGATATATAAATTGCCCAAACGTCTTATATGTAGGAATGGAGGTAGTAGTATATATTTGTTCGAACATCCAATTCTGAGCCCGAGAACATCTGCATTTGGCAAACAGTAAATTAAAAAAGCTAGAAAAATTCGAAGAACCCCGACTTTTTTTTGCACGTAAGATGTTTGAGGGCGCGAAGTGGATGCCAAATTTGCATTTGGACATCCGAGTAGCTCTCAGTAAAAAACAAAAATCAGATTCAAATAGTGCACAAACAGTAAACTTTTTCACATACCCTAAATTTGATATATTCTTTGCGGAGAGCAGCTCAGATATCCAAATGGGACATCAAGCACTCAGTCATCTTTCTCCGCAAAAATAATTCTGAAAATTTTGAATTTATTTCGTATTTTTCATGATTGTTTTGTTCACTCCCCGGCTAGCCAAAACACCTCGTCCATATTTATTCCTTTACCTAGTACATATATTGTTCCTATATTACTAAAAGTAATAACAGAAAGATTAGAACACAGGCAAAAGGGGACTATTAACTTTCTGTCCAGTACAAGTGTACAACGTGCTAAGTATATCTGGTCAAAAATAATAACCCAGATATACATTTTGTATCCCAAAATACAACCGGGATATACATTCAGTGCAGGGATAACAATGTACATTATTGGTTGTATAAAGTCCTATGAAAATCTGGGAATCTCAGGGCTAGTTTGGGCTTTCACCCATGTTTCTTGTTCTTGGCGTACCAGTTCTCAATAGTAGAGAACCAATTCCACTGGAAACATAGTGCTACAAATCGCATCAGTCCAGCACCGATCACCTCCACGAATGCAATTAACGGGGAACTCTGGGGGGTTAGACCAGAAGTGGCTATAGCTAACATTGCTCCCTCGAAATTGCAGGGGACAATAAACCTCCCAGATTTGATGCCGTTTAGAGCCTTCATAGCAACATCATCAGCCTTCATTCCACCAGATGAATCTGCTATGATAGTGGTAAGCTCTGGCCTCTTTTTCTTCTCTGCAACCAATAAGAAAACAGCCAAGTACCCGTCATGCTTCAGTTTCACTGTATGAATATGCACTCTTTTTATTTTTCTTTTTGAGAGTAAAGTGTGAAATGAATGTGAACTGGATATTCCCTCCGTTCGGACATAAGGGGCATGGTTATAGTTCAAATTTGAACTTTGAACTAAAACCATGCCACTTATTTCTGAACGGAGGGAGTACAACACTAATGTGCACAGCTGGTCCCCTAATCCAGAACGGAGGGAGTAGCTCCAGAATTGGGTCTGTTAAGAACTACTCCCTCCGTTCCTAAATATAAGTCCTTTTAGAGATTCCAATATGGACTACATACGGAGCACAATGAGTGAATCAACACAGTAAAATACGTCTATATACATCCGTATGTAGTCCGCACAGAAATCTCTAGAAAGACTTATACTATTTAGGAACTGAGGGAGTATGAAATGTACATGGTCAGGTGGAGGGTTCTCGCACCCATTTTCTCCTATCAATATATGATATGCACGCTTGTGCATATTCTAGAAAAAAAATGAAATGTTCATGGTCTTAAAAATCATACCAAAAATCAGAACTATATTTTTTTTCCGTTCTTCCATCAGGACAGTGCAGCTTGCAAGAATCAAATAAGGCTATTTAACTAGCAGTGAAATTATATCTACATAAGATCAGTTCATCACTTTGTCAATGCAAATTTACTGGTAGGCATAACTAATCAAATGGTTTCGGTTGTACTGGTCTTATGATCCTTTAAGTAAACTGTTTGCATTACATTTTCATCAGTACATAAGCTTGAAATTTTGAGGATCTAAAAAGCGTCTCAACTACACCAATTACTCAACCGTGTCACAATCTTCAGAGATGTAAATCATCTAATAATTTTTGTATCATGTGAGAAATTCGACGGGAAAGAAGATTGTAAGTTAATTAGATAATTCAGCAATCACTTCAAAGTTCAAACATATATTATCAATACATACCCTCGACAAGACCCGGTGTCTCTGTGTCAGGAGGGAAGATCAGCGACACATGAATATCGTCCGAAACGACCTCATGCTGCAGCGACTCTGCAAGTCCAGTTAGTGCGAACTTGCTCGCGGAGTAAGCAGTATACCCATAAACACCAACCTACAGCAAAGATATCATTTGAGCTTTATCTCCCATCATGAGACATTACATCAAACACTTTAGCTGCATTGTTGGCAAAGCAGCGAAAGAACCCTGTATACTGTATACCTGACCAGCCTGCGATGACATGATGGCAATGGACGCCGGGAGACTGGTCTCGCGGGTGCGTGCCTTCATGGCAGGGAGCGCGGCCTTGATGAGGTGGAAGGTCCCCATGAGGTTGATGTCCACCATCCACTTGACCTCCTCCATGTCCTGCTTCTCCAGCTCCTGCGGCACGAACACGCCGTGGTTGCAGACGAGCACGTCGACTGGCCCGGCCTCGTCGAGTGCGCGTGCCACGGCGGCGGCATCCCGCACGTCGGCCTGGTGGACCCCGACGTCCTGTCCCGTGGCAAGCCTGATGGCGGCGCGCGCGTCGTCGAGGCGGGCGGCGTTGCGCGCGAGGATGGAGACCCGCGCGCCCTCCCGCGCGGCGGCCGTGGCGAGGGCGAGCCCGATGCCACTGGACCCGCCGGTGATGAAGACGTGGCGGCCCTTGAGCGGGATTCGCGCGGCCCGTGGCCGGGTCAGGAAGGCGAGAGCGGCGATGAGGCCGACGGGCGGCACCAGGAGGAGGAGCAGGAGGAGGAGTGCTGCGGCCATGGCGAAGTCGCGCTAGGGCCTGGATTTCGGCGGCGGTGGAGTGAAGAGGTGATTGAGGTGCTGGGGTTTAAAGAGGGCGAAGGGGCCGCCGGAGTGGACCGGGGCGAGGGCGGCAACGGAGGAGGAAAGGTCGTCGCCTGACAGGTTCAGATCTAGGACGGCGACCGTCGAGACAAGCGAGCACACTCGCCTGGACTTCAGGTGTGGGGTTCCCCGGCCTCGCGCGTATCGGACGCGAGGAGGGGCTTGATTGGGTGCGCGAGTGGTGGGAAGGCCGGCGCCCGGCGGGCGACGGCAGATCTGACCGGGCGACATGGAGGCGGCCCATCCACCCTCACGTGGGCTGAAGCGACTTTGCCGGGTTCACCTTGTGGGCGAATCCTATTGGACGCCCGTGTGCGTTGGCCGGGGAAAATCCTATTTGCCGCTCTTTGCGGCAAACAGTCGGGGTTCCGCACACCCTATCGCTCGAGCGTTCGTGGGCGGGCCAGCCTGTTAAGCGTTCCAATCCTACTGGTTTTGGGAACCTTCTATGAATGTTCCAAGCCGGTTTTTTCCGGTTTTAGGAACTTTCTAGAAGGTTTCTGAACCGGTTTTTTCTTTTTGATTTTTCTTTCCTTTTTTCGTTTTTCCCCTTCTTTTTTCTGTCTTTTTTTTTTCTTCTTGCTCCTTTCTTTTTGATATTTTTCTATTTTATTTTTACAAAACGTTTAGGATTTTATTTTTATTTACTTTTTATTTCTTTTTCTTTTCTTCTCTTTTTTTCAAAAAATATCAAAAAATTTAAGTTTTGTTTGTGTTTCAAAAAAAATTGTTCAGTTTTTGAAAAAATGTTCGCAAAATACAAAAATTGTTCTTGATACACAAAAAAGTTCAAAACTTTTGAAATTCAGAAAATGAACTAGATTTCAATTTTTTGTTCATATATTCTAAAAATGTTCGCTCTTCCAAATTTGTTCGGGATTTTTCAAATTTGTTCTCTGTTTCAGAATTTGTTCTCTGGTTTTGGAAACCTTCTAGAAGGTTCCTGAACCGTTTTTTTTCATTCCTTTTCTTTTTCTTTATTCTGATTCCTTTTTCTTTTCCTTTTTTGTTTATTGTTTCTTTTCTTTTTGTTTTTTGTTTTCCTTTTTCAAAAATGTTCTCTTTTACAAAAAACGTTCATATTTTCAAAAAATGTTCGATTTTCAAAATTTTGTTTGTGTTTTGTTCCGGAGTTTCAGAAAATTGTTTCCGATTTCAAGAAAAATTCACATATTCAAAAAATGTTCACTTTTTAAAATATTATTCGCGTTTTGAAATTTTGTTCGGGAGTTTTAAAACTGTTCATTTTTTTAAATTTTGTTTGGAATTTCAAAAAGTGTTCCCGTATTCAAATTTTGTTCATTGATCCAAAAAATGTTTGTGCTTTTGAATTTTGTTCGGAGTTTCAAAAAATATTCCTGTTTTCATTATTTTTGTTCTCAAATTTCAAAATATGTTCAAGCGGTTCAAAACATGTTCCCGTTTTAAATAAATTGTTCGCAAATTTAAAAAAATGTGCATAGTTTCATTTTTGAGTTTTGAAATTGTTCAGTTTCAAATTTTTGTTCACAAGTTTCAAAAAATGTTCGGGTGGTTCAAAACATGTCCCCGTTTTGAAAAATTATTTGGAACTTAAAAATTGTTTATAATTTTTTATTAAATGTTGATGTTTCCATTTTTTAGGAGATTCAGAATAATGTTCGCTTTACATTCCCCACAAAAAAAAGTTTGCTTTTCCAAATTTTGTTTTGGAATTACAAAATATGTTCCCATTTCAGAAAACTGTTAATGATTTTCAGCAAATATTTTTTAGCATTTATGATTTTAGCTGCTTTGAAAAAATTGCTTTTGTAATTTCAGAAATTCTTCGAATCTGTGCTGGAGTTCGGTTCTTAATGGTTGGTGTTGTGAAGTAATCACGAATGGTCACTAGTTCAGCTGGTTATATCATCTTCTCTCCAGGACGGAATACAGGGTTCGATTCCCTGCGAGCGCACTCCTTTCCTTTTTCTTTTTGAGCCAGTCGCTACTGTGGACAAAAAAGGCCCAGAAAGCCCACGAACTAAGACGCTCTGTGCGAAGCCCCAGCTTTTTGACGCAAAGAGCGTCATATAGGCAGTCCCGTTGGCCGGTGCATGATTTGAAAAACATGTTCATGATTTTCGTTATTGTGGGCGAAGAAAGCGGGCGCGCACCCCACGCTCCCCTTATGGGCCGGCCCATGTGTGGCCGGGACGCCGCCGGTTATTTTTTTGCGGATGCTTTCCTTTTCTTTTTTAATTTCCTTTTTCTTTTTTTCAATAATTCGGGATATCAAATGGTCCTAAATTTCAGAAAATTTGCTAATTTTGAATAAAACACTCATGATTTCCAAAAAGATGCTTGGTAATTCAAAAACTTTTCATGAATTTGGCAAAAAATGTTCACAAATTTAAAAAGTGTTCATGAATTTAAAACAATGTTCATGATTTCAAAAAAATGATCGTGAAATTGAAAAATGTTCACAAAATAAGTAAATCATGATTACAGAAAAATGCTCTAGAATCCAAAAACTGTTCACGAATTTGTAAAAAAAAATGTTCACAAAATTTTAAAAAGTTCATAATTTAAAATATTCAAACAAATGTTCGGTAATTTGAAAAATGTTCATGAATTTGGAAAAAATGTTCACGAATTTGGAAAAAAGTCACGATTCAAAAAAAATAGCTAATTCTAAAAATGTTCACGAATTTGAAGAAAATGTTCATGATTTTGAAAAGGTATTCTTTAATTTTAAAATGTTCGTTATTTCAAAAAAATGTTCATGATTTGAAAAACATGTTCATGACTCAAGAGAATGTTCACAATTTTCTAAAAAAAATCATGATTTCGAAAAAAATGATCATGAGTTTTTTAAAAATGTTCACAATTTCAAAAAAAATGTTCCTGATTTAAGAGTAACGATTTAGTAAAAATAAAACCACGATTTTGGAAAAAATGTTCATCATTCAAAAAAATTCGATTTTAGAAACAAATTGCGATTTAATAGATTTTTCAGAAATTGAAAAACAAGAATAAAAATGAAAACATAAAAGTAAAGAAAAAATGAAAAGAAAACAGAAAAAGAAAAGAAAAAACAAAAAAAGAAAAAGAAAACCTGAAAGAGAAACATAAAAACCCGGTTCATGGAAGGTTCTACACCTACGTGTAGAACCGGTTGGGGTCAAACCCCGAAATGGGCCGGCCCATAGAAACAGCAGCGGGCGAGGCGGGGGTACGCGCCACGGCTCTCGCGGGCGCGGTACGCGGCGTATAGGATCCCCGGGTGCAGACGTGCAGTATGTGCGTTGGAGTGGAGAGGTGATTGAGGCGCTTCAGGTGAGCCAGCCCATCAGACTTTGGGCGGGCTTTGCTACACCTACGATAGCTTGTTACGAAAAGTTACGTACATGTTGATGTGGCTTCGTTTAAGTGGATAGCACACCCCCATCCTGAAAATCAGGGGGGATTAGTTAGAACTAGAGGGTGACGCGCGCTTTGCCGCGCCGTTGTTTTTCAATTGTGAAGTCTATTTTTTAACCAACATTTGAATATCAAACCGAACCTAACTAAGTTGACGGATATTTCTGGTTTATGTGATTTATGGTGTTCGGTTGAGTATATCTGTTGCTAGTTGCTTGTTGTTCGTATGTATCGTCGGTTTTTATAGTACATAAACCGAACTGAGCATGTACATGAAATGGACCTCCCTTTTCTCCAATTACCCCTACTTCGCTTTTCCCAAAAAAACATGCCTTCTTTGCTGGCAGGTGTAGGCATCAATGTGTGTCGATATGCAATCCATCGAACACTATAGGAGCACCACATTTGTGTGCGAATAGGCCCAAACATTGAATAATTTAAAACCGGTTTATTGAGAAACAAAGCAAATTACCAAGAGCAAATGATCTAAATCGAAGTAATATGTGGTAAATGATCTAATGTCCAACTAATGTAGGGCAAATCATCCAAACCAGGAGGCTCATCTCGCCTTCGTGTTGAACTGCTGATCCATCTGGCTCACATCGATTGATGGGCATGCGAGCGGGGTGGTCTAGGAGCTCGACCTACTTACCAAGAACATATGTGGAATCAATATGAGCATGTGATGAATCCGTCCATGCTTACCCAGAACTCTGAAGGAAGTACGTAAATGAACCTATTTTAACTAATGTGGGTAAATCATCCAAACCCAGGGGGCTCATGTCGTTTACCCAATTTTGCTGAACTTTACCCAGAACACTGGCGACACCCCATCAGAATCCCCTTTCCTCACAAAAATTCACATTCGCCAGCGATCATATACCCCATTTCACAAGTGACACCACGTTTAAGAGGCAAGACACAAGAGAAACAAAAAAAAAACGATCAAACTCTCGTAAGCAGCGCCACTAACAGCCCAACGAAGCCTGGCAATTGGACGTCGTTGTGAACACCTCCGGCCGCACAGCAGACCGGACAAGACTCACACACAGAGCGCCCTATGACACTCGCCCCGTCGATGAAAGCACAAGTGCTCCCTGGGTGATTTTGGTAATTAATGTCAACATATCTTTTGTTGGACTAATACTTTTACCTAGTATGTTTCAGATAAGTTCAACAATGGAGTGGTATGGACTAGAGGATGTGGAACCCCTTCAAGACGCTAAGGACAAATGATTGGCTCAAGCTCCAAGCACAAGACTCTACATTTTACTTTTAGTGATCCAAGATCACATTGGGTCCATAGGAAAGCCAATACTATTAAGAGGGGATGAGGTGTTGCTTAATGGCTTGCTTGCTCAAAGTGCTTAGTGATATGCTCCAAAGCCCTCAACCACTTTCTCACATCCACATATGTTCCAAACGAAAAGTCAAACTCGGCCATACCAAAACTTTCTATCTGGCGCCACCGAGTTCAGATGACATAGCCACTGCCAGAAACCCTAGTATTTTCGGTCTCACCGATAGGGATCTCGGTCTCACCGAGATGAGATTGTAATCTCTCTGTTACCCTTCATAACATTTCGGCCAAACCGAGATAAGTGATCGGTCCCACCGAGATTGCAATGCAAACTCACTATTTCCCTTTCATAACGTTTCGGTCAAACCGTGATGAGCGAATCGGTCCTACCGAGTTTGCCTGACCAACTCTCTATGTGTCTTTTATCAAAATCGGCCTCACCGAGTTTATGTAATCGGTCTCACCGAGGTTACGTTATGCCCTAACCCTAACCATATCGGTCCCACCGAGTTGACATGTCGGTCCCACCGAAATTCCTAACGGTCACATTATTTACTAAATCGGTCCGACCGAGTTTAACGATTCGGTCCCATCGAGTTTGGTAAGTTGTGTGTAACAGTTAGATTTTGTGTGGAGGCTATATATACCCCTCCACCCACTCTTAATTCGTGGAGAGAGCCATCAGTACATGCCTACACTTCCAACATACATTTTCTGAGAGAGAACCACCTACACTTGTGTTGAGGTCAAGATATTCCATTCCTACCACATAAATCTTTATCTCTAGCCTTCCCCAAGTTGCTTTTCACTCAAATCTTCTTTCCACCAAATCCAAATCCTGTGAGAGAGAGTTGAGTGTTGGGGAGACTATCATTTGAAGCACAAGAGCAAGGAGTTCATCATCAACACACCATTTGTTACTTCTTGGAGAGTGGTGTCTCCTAGATTGGCTAGGTGTCACTTGGGAGCCTCCGTCAAGATTGTGGAGTTGAACCAAGGAGTTTTTAACGGCAAGGAGATCGCCTACTAAGTGAAGATCTACCCTAGTGAGGCAAGACCTTCGTGGGCGACGTCCATGGTCGGATAGACAAGGTTGCTTCTTCGTGGACCCTTCATGGGTGGAGCCCTCCATGGACTCGCGCAACCGTTACCCTTCGTGGGTTGAAGTCTCCATCAATGTGGATGTACGATAGCACCACCTATCGGAACCACGGATAAAAAATCTCCGTGTCTCTGATACGTCTCCAACGTATCTATAATTTATGAAGCATTCATGCTATTTTATTATCTGTTTTGAATGATTACGGGCTTTATTTTACACATTTATATCATTTTTGGGACTAACCTATTAACCGGAGGCCCAGCCCATATTGCTATTTTATTGCCTGTTTTAGTATTTCGAAGGAAAGGAATATCAAACGGAGTCCAAACGGAACGAAACCTTCGGCAGCGTGATTTTTTGGAAGAATATGATCCTGAAGACTTGGAGTTCACGTGAGAAGATCCTCGAGGAGGCCAGGAGATAGGGGGTGCACCCCCCCCCCCTACTGGGCGTGCCCCCTGTCTCGTGGGCCCCTCGAGGCTCCCCCGACCGACTTCTTTCGCCTATATAAGCCTACTGTTGGGTTATGTAGTAATTTCAAAAATTTTCCTACGCGCACACAGGATCATGTGATGCATAGCAACGAGAGGAGAGTGTTGTCTACGTACCCAACGTAGACCGACTGCGGAAGCGATGACACGACGTAGAGGAAGTAGTCGTACGTCTTCACGATCCAACCGATCAAGCACCGAAACTACGGCACCTCCGAGTTCGAGCACACGTTCAGCTCGATGACGATCCCCGGACTCCGATCCAGCAAAGTGTCGGGGAAGAGTTTCGTCAGCACGACGGCGTGGTGACGATCTTGATGAACTACAGCAGCAGGGCTTCGCCTAAACTCCGCTACAGTATTATCGAGGAATATGGTGGCAGGGGGCACCGCACACGGCTAAGGAATCGATCACGTGGATCAACTTGTGTCAACTTGTGTGTTTAGAGGTGCCCCTGCCTCCGTATATAAAGGAGCCAAGGGGGGAGGAGGCGCCGGCCAGGAGGAGGTGGCGCAGGAGGAGTCCTACTCCTACCGGGAGTAGGACTCCCCCCCCAATCCTATTCCAACTAGGATTCCCAAGGGGGAAAGAGGGAGAGGGGTGGCCGGCCACCTCTCCTAGTCCTAATAGGACTAGGGGAAGGGGGGAGGCGCGCAGCCCCCTTGGGCTGCCCCTTTCTCCTTTCCACTAAGGCCCATGATGGCCCATATGGCTCCCGGGGGGTTCCGGTAACCTCCCGGTAACCCGGTAAAATCCCGATTTCACCCGGAACACTTCCGATGTCCAAACATAGACTTCCAATATATCAATCTTTATGTCTCGACCATTTCGAGACTCCTCGTCATGTCCGTGATCACATCCGGGACTCCGAACAACCTTCGGTACATCAAAATGCATAAACTCATAATATAACTGTCATCGTAACCTTAAGCGTGCGGACCCTACGGGTTCGAGAACAATGTAGACATGACCGAGACACGTCTCCGGTCAATAACCAATAGCGGGACCTGGATGCCCATATTGGCTCCTACATATTCTACGAAGATCTTTATCGGTCAGACCGCATAACAACATACGTTGTTCCCTTTGTCATCGGTATGTTACTTGCCCGAGATTCGATCGTCGGTATCCAATACCTAGTTCAATCTCGTTACCGGCAAGTCTCTTTACTCGTTCCGTAATACATCATCTCACAACTAACATATTAGTTGTAATGCTTGCAAGGCTTATGTGATGTGTATTACCGAGAGGGCCCAGAGATACCTCTCCGACAATCGGAGTGACAAATCCTAATCTCGAAATACGCCAACCCAACATCGACCATTGGAGACACCTGTAGTACTCCTTTATAATCACCCAGTTACGTTGTGACGTTTGGTAGTACCCAAAGTGTTCCTCCGGTAAACGGGAGTTGCATAATCTCATAGTCATAGGAACATGTATAAGTCATGAAGAAAGCAATAGCAACATACTAAACGATCGGGTGCTAAGCTAATGGAATGGGTCATGTCAATCAGATCATTCTACTAATGATGTGACCTCGTTAATCAAATAACAACTCATTGTTCATGGTTAGGAAACATAACCATCTTTGATTAACGAGCTAGTCAAGTAGAGGCATACTAGTGACACTCTGTTTGTCTATGTATTCACACATGTATTATGTTTCCGGTAAATACAATTCTAGCATGAATAATAAACATTTATCATGATTATAAGGAAATAAATAATAACTTTATTATTGCCTCTAGGGCATATTTCCTTCAGTCTCCCACTTGCACTAGAGTCAATAATCTAGATTACACTGTAATGAATCTAACACCCATGGAGCTTTGGTGCTGATCATGTTTTGCTCGTGGAAGAGGCTTAGTCAACGGGTCTGCAACATTCAGATCCGTATGTATCTTGCAAATCTCTATGTCTCCCACCTGGACTAGATCCCGGATGGAGTTGAAGCGTCTCTTGATGTGTTTGGTCCTTTTGTGAAATCTGGATTCCTTTGCCAAGGCAATTGCACCAGTATTGTCACAAAAGATTTTCATTGGACCCGATGCACTAGGTATGACACCTAGATCGGATATGAACTCCTTCATCCAGACTCCTTCATTTGCTGCTTCCGAAGCAGCTATGTATTCCGCTTCACATGTAGATCCCGCTACGACGCTTTGTTTAGAACTGCACCAACTGACAGCTCCACCGTTTAATGTAAACACGTATCCGGTTTGCGATTTAGAATCGTCCGGATCAGTGTCAAAGCTTGCATCAACGTAACCTTTTACGATGAGCTCTTTGTCACTTCCATATACGAGAAACATATCCTTAGTCCTTTTCAGGTATTTCAGGATGTTCTTGACCGCTGTCCAGTGATCCATTCCTGGATTACTTTGGTACCTCCCTGCTAAACTTATAGCAAGGCACACATCAGGTCTGGTACACAGCATTGCATACATGATAGAGCCTATGGCTGATGCATAGGGAACATCTTTCATATTCTCTCTATCTTCTGCAGTGGTCGGGCATTGAGTCTTACTCAATTTCACACCTTGTAACACAGGCAAGAACCCTTTCTTCGCTTGATCCATTTTGAACTTCTTCAAAATTTTGTCAAGGTATGTGCTTTGTGAAAGTCCAATTAAGCGTCTTGATCTATCTCTATAGATCTTAATGCCTAATATGTAAGCAGCTTCACCGAGGTCTTTCATTGAAAAACTTTTATTCAAGTATCCCTTTATGCTATCCAGAAATTCTATATCATTTCCAATCAGTAATATGTCATCCACATATAATATCAGAAATGCTACAGAGCTCCCACTCACTTTCTTGTAAATACAGGCTTCTCCGAAAGTCTGTATAAAACCAAATGCTTTGATCACACTATCAAAACGTTTATTCCAACTCCGAGAGGCTTGCACCAGTCCATAAATGGATCGCTGGAGCTTGCACACTTTGTTAGCTCCCTTTGGATCGACAAAACCTTCTGGTTGCATCATATACAACTCTTCTTCCAGAAATCCATTCAGGAATGCAGTTTTGACATCCATTTGCCAAATTTCATAATCATAAAATGCGGCAATTGCTAACATGATTCGGACGGACTTAAGCATCGCTACGGGTGAGAAGGTCTCATCGTAGTCAATTCCTTGAACTTGCCGAAAACCTTTTGCGACAAGTCGAGCTTTGTAGACAGTAACATTACCATCAGCGTCAGTCTTCTTCTTAAAAATCCATTTATTCTCAATTGCTTGCCGATCATCGGGCAAGTCAACCAAAGTCCATACTTTGTTCTCATACATGGATCCCATCTCAGATTTCATGGCTTCAAGCCACTTTACGGAATCTGGGCTCACCATCGCTTCTTCATAGTTCGTAGGTTCATCATGATCTAGTAGCATGACCTCCAGAACAGGATTACCGTACCACTCTGGTGCGGATCTTACTCTGGTTGATCTACGCGGTTCAGTAGTATCTTGATCTGAAGTTTCATGATCATTATCATTGGCTTCCTCACTAACTGGTGTAGGTGTCACTGAAACAGTTTTCTGTGATGAACTACTTTCCAGTAAGGGAGCAGGTACAGTTACCTCGTCAAGTTCTACTTTCCTCCCACTCACTTCTTTCGAGAGAAACTCCTTCTCTAGAAATGATCCATTCTTAGCAACGAATGTTTTGCCTTCGGATCTGTGATAGAAGGTGTACCCAACAGTTTCCTTTGGGTATCCTATGAAGACACATTTCTCCGATTTGGGTTCGAGCTTATCAGGTTGAAGCTTTTTCACATAAGCATCGCAGCCCCAAACTTTAAGAAACGACAACTTTGGTTTCTTGCCAAACCACAGTTCATAAGGCGTCGTCTCAACGGATTTTGATGGTGCCCTATTTAACGTGAATGCGGCCGTCTCTAAAGCATATCCCCAAAATGATAGCGGTAAATCAGTAAGAGACATCATAGATCGCACCATATCTAGTAAAGTACGATTACGACGTTCGGACACACCATTACGCTGTGGTGTTCCGGGTGGCGTGAGTTGCGAAACTATTCCACAGTTTTTCAAATGTACACCAAACTCGTAACTCAAATATTCTCCTCCACGATCAGATCGTAGAAACTTTATTTTCTTGTTACGATGATTTTCAACTTCACTCTGAAATTCTTTGAACTTTTCAAATGTTTCAGACTTATGTTTCATTAAGTAAATATACCCATATCTGCTTAAATCATCTGTGAAGGTGAGAAAATAACGATATCCGCCACGAGCCTCAATATTCATCGGGCCACATACATCGGTATGTATGATTTCCAACAAATCTGTTGCTCTCTCCATAGTACCGGAGAACGGTGTTTTAGTCATCTTGCCCAAGAGGCACGGTTCGCAAGTACCAAGTGATTCATAATCAAGTGGTTCCAAAAGTCCATCGGTATGGAGTTTCTTCATGCGCTTTATACCGATATGACCTAAACGACAGTGCCACAAATAAGTTGCACTTTCATTATCAACTCTGCATCTTTTGGCTTCAACATTATGAATATGTGTATTACTACTATCGAGATTCAATAAAAATAGACCACTCTTCAAGGGTGCATGACCATAAAAGATATTACTCATATAAATAGAACAACCATTATTCTCTGATTTAAATGAATAACCGTCTCGCATTAAACAAGATCCAGATATAATGTTCATGCTCAACGCTGGCACCAAATAACAATTACTTAGGTCTAATATTAATCCCGAAGGTAGATGTAGAGGTAGCGTGCCGACTGCGATCACATCGACTTTGGAACCGTTTCCCACGCGCATCGTCACCTCGTCCTTTGCCAGTGCCCGCTTATTCTGTAGTCCCTGTTTCGAGTTGCAAATATTAGCAACAGAACCAGTATCAAATACCCAGGTGCTACTGCGAGCTCTAGTAAGGTACACATCAATAACATGTATATCACATATACCTTTGTTCACCTTGCCATCCTTCTTATCCGCCAAATACTTGGGGCAGTTCCGCTTCCAGTGACCAGTCTGCTTGCAGTAGAAGCACTCAGTTTCAGGCTTAGGTCCAGACTTAGGTTTCTTCTCTTGAGCAGCAACTTGCTTGCCGTTCTTCTTGAAGTTCCCCTTTTTCTTCCCTTTGCCCTTTTTCTTGAAACTAGTGGTCTTGTTAACCATCAACACTTGATGCTCCTTCTTGATTTCTACCTCCGCAGCTTTCAGCATTGCGAAGAGCTCGGGAATAGTCTTGTTCATCCCTTGCATATTATAGTTCATTACGAAGCTCTTGTAGCTTGGTGGCAGTGATTGGAGAATTCTGTCGATGACGCAATCATCCGGAAGATTAACTCCCAATTGAATCAAGTGATTATTATACCCAGACATTTTGAGTATATGCTCACTGACAGAACTGTTCTCCTCCATCTTGCAGCTATAGAACTTATTGGAGACTTCATATCTCTCAATCCGGGCATTTGCTTGAAATATTAACTTCAACTCCTGGAACATCTCATATGCTCCATGACGTTCAAAACGTCGTTGAAGTCCCGATTCTAAGCCGTAAAGCATGGCACACTGAACTATCGAGTAGTCATCAGCTTTGCTCTGCCAGACGTTCATAACATCTGGCGTTGCTCCAGCAGCAGGCCTGGCACCCAGCGGTGCTTCCAGGACGTAATTCTTCTGTGCAGCAATGAGGATAATCCTCAAGTTACGGACCCAGTCCGTGTAATTGCTACCATCATCTTTCAACTTTGCTTTCTCAAGGAACGCATTAAAATTCAACGGAACAACAGCACGAGCCATCTATCTACAATCAACATAAACAAGCAAGATACTATCAGGTACTAAGTTCATGATAAATTTAAGTTCAATTAATCATATTACTTAAGAACTCCCACTTAGATAGACATCCCTCTAATCCTCTAAGTGATTACGTGATCCAAATCAACTAAACCATAACCGATCATCACGTGAGATGGAGTAGTTTTCAATGGTGAACATCGTTATGTTGATCATATCTACTATATGATTCACGCTCGACCTTTCGGTCTCCGTGTTCCGAGGCCATATCTGCATATGCTAGGCTCGTCAAGTTTAACCTGAGTATTCTGCGTGTGCAAAAACTGGCTTGCACCCGTTGTAGATGGACGTAGAGCTTATCACACCCGATCATCACGTGGTGTCTGGGCACGACGAACTTTGGCAACGGTGCATACTCAGGGAGAACACTTCTTGATAATTTAATGAGAGATCATCTTATAATGCTACCGTCAATCAAAGCAAGATAAGATGCATAAAAAGATAAACATCACATGCAATCAATATAAGTGATATGATATGGCCATCATCATCTCGTGCTTGTGATCTCCATCTCCGAAGCACCGTCATGATCACCATCGTCACCGGCGCGACACCTTGATCTCCATCGTAGCATCGTTGTCGTCTCGCCAATCTTATGCTTTCACGACTATCACTACCGTTTAGTAATAAAGTTAAGCATTACATCGCGATTGCATTGCATACAATAAAGCGACAACCATATGGCTCCTGCCAGTTGCCGATAACTTGGTTACAAAACATGATCATCTCATACAATAAAATTCAGCATCATGCCTTGACCATATCACATCACAACATGCCCTGCAAAAACAAGTTAGACGTCCTCTACTTTGTTGTTGCATTTTTTACGTGGCTGCTACGGGCTTAAGTAAGAACCAATCTCACCTACGCATCAAAACCACAACGATAGTTTGTCAAATAGACTCCGTTTTAACCTTCGCAAGGACCGGGCGTAGCCATACTTGGTTCAACTAAAGTTGGAGAGACAGTCGCCCGCAAGCCATCTCTGTGCAAAGCACGTCGAGGGAACCGGTCTCGCGTAAGCGTACGCGTAAGGTTGGTCTGGGTCGTCTCGTCCAACAATACCGCCGAACCAAAATATGACATGCTGGTAGGCAGTATGACTTGTATCGTCCACAACTCACTTGTGTTCTACTCGTGCATATAACATCAACATCAATAACCTAGGCTCGGATGCCACTGTTGGGTTTCGTAGTAATTTCAAAAATTTTCCTACGCGCACACAGGATCATGTGATGCATAGCAACGAGAGGAGAGTGTTGTCTACGTACCCAACGCAGACCGACTGCGGAAGCGATGACACGACGTAGAGGAAGTAGTCGTACGTCTTCACGATCCAACCGATCAAGCACCGAAACTACGGCACCTCCGAGTTCGAGCACACGTTCAGCTCGATGACGATCCCCGGACTCCGATCCAGCAAAGTGTCGGGGAAGAGTTTCGTCAGCACGACGGCGTGGTGACGATCTTGATGAACTACAGCAGCAGGGCTTCGCCTAAACTCCGCTACAGTATTATCGAGGAATATGGTGGCAGGGGGCACCGCACACGGCTAAGGAATCGATCACGTGGATCAACTTGTGTCAACTTGTGTGTTTAGAGGTGCCCCTGCCTCCGTATATAAAGGAGCCAAGGGGGGAGGAGGCGCCGGCCAGGAGGAGGTGGCGCAGGAGGAGTCCTACTCCTACCGGGAGTAGGACTCCCCCCCAATCCTATTCCAACTAGGATTCCCAAGGGGGAAAGAGGGAGAGGGGTGGCCGGCCACCTCTCCTAGTCCTAATAGGACTAGGGGAAGGGGGGAGGCGCGCAGCCCCCTTGGGCTGCCCCTTTCTCCTTTCCACTAAGGCCCATGATGGCCCATATGGCTCCCGGGGGGTTCCGGTAACCTCCCGGTAACCCGGTAAAATCCCGATTTCACCCGGAACACTTCCGATGTCCAAACATAGACTTCCAATATATCAATCTTTATGTCTCGACCATTTCGAGACTCCTCGTCATGTCCGTGATCACATCCGGGACTCCGAACAACCTTCGGTACATCAAAATGCATAAACTCATAATATAACTGTCATCGTAACCTTAAGCGTGCGGACCCTACGGGTTCGAGAACAATGTAGACATGACCGAGACACGTCTCCGGTCAATAACCAATAGCGGGACCTGGATGCCCATATTGGCTCCTACATATTCTACGAAGATCTTTATCGGTCAGACCGCATAACAACATACGTTGTTCCCTTTGTCATCGGTATGTTACTTGCCCGAGATTCGATCGTCGGTATCCAATACCTAGTTCAATCTCGTTACCGGCAAGTCTCTTTACTCGTTCCGTAATACATCATCTCACAACTAACATATTAGTTGTAATGCTTGCAAGGCTTATGTGATGTGTATTACCGAGAGGGCCCAGAGATACCTCTCCGACAATCGGAGTGACAAATCCTAATCTCGAAATACGCCAACCCAACATCGACCATTGGAGACACCTGTAGTACTCCTTTATAATCACCGAGTTACGTTGTGACGTTTGGTAGTACCCAAAGTGTTCCTCCGGTAAACGGGAGTTGCATAATCTCATAGTCATAGGAACATGTATAAGTCATGAAGAAAGCAATAGCAACATACTAAACGATCGGGTGCTAAGCTAATGGAATGGGTCATGTCAATCAGATCATTCTACTAATGATGTGACCTCGTTAATCAAATAACAACTCATTGTTCATGGTTAGGAAACATAACCATCTTTGATTAACGAGCTAGTCAAGTAGAGGCATACTAGTGACACTCTGTTTGTCTATGTATTCACACATGTATTATGTTTCCGGTAAATACAATTCTAGCATGAATAATAAACATTTTTCATGATTATAAGGAAATAAATAATAACTTTATTATTGCCTCTAGGGCATATTTCCTTCACCTACGTACCCTAAAAACATCGAATATCAAGATAGATCGGGAGTTCCGCCGCCGCAAGCCTCTGTAGCCACCAAAAACCTCTCGGGAGTCCGTTCCGACACCTTGCCGGAGGGGGAACCCATCACCGGTGGCCATCTTCATCATCCCGGCTCTCTCCATGATGAGGAGGGAGTAGTTCACCCTCGGGGCTGAGGGTATGTACCAGTAGCTATGTGTTTGATCTCTCTCTCTCTCTCTCTCTCTGCTCTCTCTATGGCACGATCTTGATGTATCGCGAGCTTTGTTATTATAGTTGGATCTTATGATGTTTCTCCCCCTCTACTCTCTTGTGATGAATTGAGTTTCCCTCTTGAAGTTATCTTATCGGGTTGAGTCTTTGATTTGAGAACACTTGATGTATGTCTTGCCGTGTTTATCTGTGGTGACAATGGGATATCATGTGCCACTTGATGTATGTTTTGGCGACCAACTTGCGGGTTCCACCCATGAACCTATGCATAGGGGTTGGCACACGTTTTCTTGACTCTCCGGTAGAGACTTTGGGGCACTCTTTGAAGTACTTTTATGTTGGTTGGATGAATTTGAGACTGTGTGATGCATATCATATAATCATGCCCACGGATACTTGAGGTGACAATGGAGTATCTAGGTGACATTAGGGTTTTGGTTGATCTGTGTCTTAAGGTGTTATTCTAGTACGAACTCTTGAATAGATTGATCCGAAAGAATAACTTTGAGGTGGTTTCGTACCCTACCATAATCTCTATGTTTGTTCTTCGCTATTAGTGGCTTTGGAGTGACTCTTTGTTGCATGTTGAGGGATTGTTATATGATCTATCTATGTTATTATTGTTGAGAGAACTTGCACTAGTGAAAGTATGAACCCTAGGCCTTGTTTCCTATCATTGCAATACCGTTTACGCTCACTTTTACCATTAATTACCTTGCTGTTTTTATTATTTCATATTACAAAAACCTATATCTACTATCCATATTGCACTTGTATCACCATCTCTTCGCCGAACTAGTGCACCTATACAATTTACCATTGTATTGGGTGTGTTGGGGACACAAGAGACTCTTTGTTATTTGGTTGCAGGGTTGTTTGAGAGAGACCATCTTCATCCTATGCCTCCCACGGATTAATAAACCTTAGGTCATCCACTTGAGGGAAATTTGCTACTGTCCTACAAACCTGTGCACTTGCAGGCCCAACAACGTCTACAAGAAGAAGGTTGCGTAGTAGACATCAGTCTCCAAAATATGTTTGCACACTCCAATCCCATCCCTTTACAATCTCGCAATTTGCATGCTTTACTTTCTGCTGCTCATATACTCTTGTCATGCTTGCTTGATATGTATTGTGAATGTTGAAACTTGTGCCAAACTCCACTTCAACTTAAAGAAATTAAAAACTGCAACTTTTCTTACTTAGAATCTATTCACCCCCCTAGACACCTCTTCTTGGTCCTTTCAATTGGTATCAGAGCTTTGGTCTCCATTGCTTTGGTTTAAACACCATTGGAGGAAGATGGATGAGTCTACTTTGGGGAGTCTGTTGGAAATATGCCCTAGAGGCAATAATAAAAGCATTATTATTATATTTCCTTGTTCATGATAATTGTCTTTTATTCATGCTATAATTGTATTATCCGGAAATCGTAATACACGTGTGAATACATAGACCACAATACGTCCCTAGTAAGCCTCTAGTTGACTAGCTCGTTGGTCAACAGATAGTCATGGTTTCCTGACTATGGACATTAGATGTCATCGACAACGGGATCACATCATTAGGAGAATGACGTGATGGACAAGACCCAATCCTAAGCATAGCACAAGATCGTATAGTTCGTTTTGCTAGAGCTTTTCCAATGTCAAGTATCTCTTCCTTAGACCATGAGATCGTGTAACTCCCGGATACCGTAGGAGTGCTTTGGGTGTACCAAACGTCACAACGTAACTGGGTGACTATAAAGGTGCACTACAGGTATCTCCGAAAGTGTCTGTTGGGTTGACACGGATCAAGACTGGGATTTGTCACTCCGTATGACGGAGAGGTATCTCTGGGCCCACTCGGTAATGCATCATCATAATGAGCTCAAAGTGACCAAGTGTTTGGTCACGGGATCATGCATTACGGTACGAGTAAAGTGACTTGCCGGTAACGAGACTGAACGAGGTATTGGGATACCGACGATCGAGTCTCGGGCTTGTAACGTACCGATTGACAAAGGGAATAGTATACGGGGTTGCTTGAATCCTCGACATCGTGGTTCATCCGATGACATCATCGAGGAGCATGTGGGAGCCAACATGGGTATCCAGATCCCGCTGTTGGTTATTGACCGGAGAGCCGTCTCGGTCATGTCTGCGTGTCTCCCGAACCCGTAGGGTCTACACACTTAAGGTTCGGTGACGCTAGGGTTATTAGGAAGACTTGTATGTGATTACCGAATGTTGTTCGGAGTCCCGGATGAGATCCCGGACGTCACGAGGAGTTCCGGAATGGTCCGGAGGTAAAGATTTATATATGGGAAGTTGTCATGCGGACACCGGAAAGTTTCGGGGCATATCGGTATTGTACCGGGGCCACCGGAGGGGTTCCGGGGGTCCACCGGGAGGGGCCACCCCTCTTGGTGGGCCACATGGGCCGCGTGGGGCAGGGCACCAGCCCCTGGAGGGCTGGGCGCCCCCCCCCTTGGGCCCATGCGGCTAGGGTTGGGGGGGGAACCCTAGAGGGGGCGCCCCCTTTGCTTGGGGGGCAAGTCCCCCCTCCCTGGCCGCCGCCCCCCCTCTAGATCCCATCTAGAGGGGCCGGCCCCCCTTGCCTCTTCCCCTATAAATAGAGGGGTGAGGGGAGGGCTGCAACACACAACCAAGGCGCAGCCCCTCCCCTCCCCAACACCTCTCCTCCTCCGTCACGAGCTTGGCGAAGCCCTGCCGGAGTACTGCTTCTCCACCAACACCACGCCGTCGTGCTGCCGTTGGAGCTGTCTTCCTCAACCTCTCCTTCCTCCTTGCTGGATCAAGACGGAGGAGACGTCGTCCGTTCCGTACGTGTGTTGAACGCGGAGGTGCTGTCCGTTCGGCACTTGGTCATCGGTGATCTGAATCACGTCGAGTACGACTCCATCATCACCGTTCCCTCGAACGCTTCCGCACGCGATCTACAAGTGGTATGTAGATGCAAACTCACTCCCTTGACTCGTTGCTTAGATGAACTCATAGATGGATCTTGGTGAAACCGTAGGAAAAATTTTAATTTTCTGCAACGTTCCCCAACAGTGGCATCATGAGCTAGGTCTATGCGTAGTTCTCTATTGCACGAGTAGAACACAATTTTGTTGTGGGCGTAGATCTTGTCAACTTGCTTGCCGCTACTAGTCTTATCTTGCTTCAGCGGTATTGTGGGATGAAGCGGCCCGGACCAACCTTACACGTACGCTTACGTGAGACCGGTTCCACCGACTGACATGCACTAGTTGCATAAGGTGGCTGGCGGGTGTCTGTCTCTCCCACTTTAGTTGGAGCGGATTCGATGAAAAGGGTCCTTATGAAGGGTAAATAGAAGTTGACAAAATCACGTTGTGGTTATTCGTAGGTAAGAAAACGTTCTTGCTAGAACCCAATTGCAGCCACGTAAAAGATGCAACAACAATTAGAGGACGTCTAACTTGTTTTTGCAGCAATTGTCATGTGATGTGATATGGCCAGAAGTTGTGATGAATGATGAATGATATATTGTGATGTATGAGATCATGTTCTTGTAATAGGAATCACGACTTGCATGTCGATGAGTATGACAACCGGCAGGAGCCATAGGAGTTGTCTTTATTTTTGTATGACCTGCGTGTCATTGAAGAACGCCATGTAAATTACTTTACTTTATTGCTAAACGCGTTAGCCATAGAAGTAGAAGTAGTCGTTGGCGTGACAACTTCATGAAGACACGATGATGGAGATCATGATGATGGAGATCATGGTGTCATGCCGGTGACAAGATGATCATGGAGCCCCGAAGATGGAGATCGAAGGAGCTATATGATATTGGCCATATCATGTCACTACTTATATAATTGCATGTGATGTTTATTATGTTTATGCATCTTGTTTACTTAGAACGACGGTAGTAAATAAGATGATCCCTTATAATAATTTCAAGAAAGTGTTCCCCCTAACTGTGCACCGTTGCTAAAGTTCGTCGTTTCGAAGCACCACGTGATGATCGGGTGTGATAGATCCTTACGTTCACATACAACGGGTGTAAGACAGATTTACACATGCAGAACACTTAGGGTTAACTTGACGAGCCTAGCATGTACAGACATGGCCTCGGAACACAAGAGACCGAAAGGTCGAACATGAGTCGTATGGAAGATACGATCAACATGGAGATGTTCACCGATGATGACTAGTCCGTCTCACGTGATGATCGGACACGGCCTAGTCGACTCGGATCGTGTAACACTTAGATGACTAGAGGGATGTCTAATCTGAGTGGGAGTTCATTAAATAATTTGATTAGATGAACTTAATTATCATGAACTTAGTCTAAAACCTTTGCAAATATGTCTTGTAGATCAAATGGCCAACGCTCATGTCAACATGAACTTCAACGCGTTCCTAGAGAAAACCAAGCTGAAAGATGATGGCAGCAACTATACGGACTGGGTCCGGAACCTGAGGATCATCCTCATAGCTGCCAGGAAACAATATGTCCTAGAAGGACCGCTAGGTGACGCTCCCGTCCCAGAGAACCAAGACATTATGAATGCTTGGCAGTCTCGTGCTGATGATTACTCCCTCGTTCAGTGCGGCATGCTTTACAGCTTAGAACCGGGGCTCCAAAAGCGTTTTGAGCAACACGGAGCATATGAGATGTTCGAGGAGCTGAAACTAGTTTTCCAAGCTCATGCCCGGGTCGAGAGATATGAAGTCTCCGACAAGTTCTATAGTTGTAAGATGGAGGAAAATAGTTCTGTCAGTGAGCATATACTCAAAATGTCTGGGTTGCACAACCGCCTGTCCCAGCTGGACATTAACCTCCCGGATGAGGCGGTCATTGACAGAATCCTTCAGTCGCTCCCACCAAGCTACAAGAGCTTTGTGATGAACTACAATATGCAGGGGATGGTGAAGACCATTCCTGAAGTATTTTCAATGCTGAAGTCAGCAGAGGTTGAAATCAAGAAAGAACATCAAGTGTTGATGGTCAATAAGACCACTAAGTTCAAGAAGGGCAAGGGTAAGAAGAACTTCAAGAAGGACGGCAAAGATGTTGCCGCGCCCGGTAAGCCAGTTGCCGGGAAGAAGTCAAAGAATGGACCCAAGCCTGAAACTGAGTGCTTTTATTGCAAGGGGAAGGGTCACTGGAAGCGGAACTGCCCCAAATACTTAGCGGACAAGAAGGCCGGCAAC
Source organism: Triticum aestivum (assembly GCF_018294505.1). Classification (NCBI taxonomy): domain Eukaryota; kingdom Viridiplantae; phylum Streptophyta; class Magnoliopsida; order Poales; family Poaceae; genus Triticum; species Triticum aestivum. The sequence continues at coordinate 542,189,794 of NC_057810.1, read as the reverse complement.
ACTAAAGGTATATTTGATATACATGTAATTGATGTGTACCTTACCAGTACTCGTAGTAACTCCTGGGTATTTGATACCGGTGCCGTTGCTCACATTTGTAACTCACAGCAGGAGCTGCGGAATAAGCGGAGACTGGCGAAGGACGAGGTGACGATGCGCGTCGGGAATGGTTCCAAGGTCGATGTGATCGCCGTCGGCACGCTACCTCTACATTTACCTACGGGATTAGTTTTAAACCTCAATAATTGTTATTTAGTGCCAAGTTTGAGCATGAACATTGTATCTGGATCTCGTTTAATACGAGATGGCTACTCATTTAAATCCGAGAATAATGGTTGTTCTATTTATATGAGAGATATGTTTTATGGTCATGCCCCGATGGTCAATGGTTTATTCTTAATGAATCTCGAACGTAATGTTACACATATTCATAGCGTGAATACCAAAAGATGTAAAGTTGATAACGATAGTCCCACATACTTGTGGCACTGCCGCCTTGGTCACATTGGTGTCAAGCGCATGAAGAAGCTCCATGCTGATGGACTTTTAGAGTCTCTCGATTATGAATCATTTGACACATGCGAACCATGCCTCATGGGCAAAATGACCAAGACCCCGTTCTCCGGAACAATGGAGCGAGCAACCAACTTGTTGGAAATCATACATACCGATGTGTGCGGTCCAATGAGCGTTGAGGCTCGCGGAGGATATCGTTATGTTCTCACTCTCACTGATGACTTGAGTAGATATGGGTATGTCTACTTGATGAAACACAAGTCTGAGACCTTTGAAAAGTTCAAGGAATTTCAGAATGAAGTAGAGAATCAACGTGACCGAAAGATAAAATTCTTACGATCGGATCGTGGAGGAGAATATTTAAGTCACGAATTTGGTACACACTTAAGAAAATGTGGAATCGTTTCACAACTCACGCCGCCTGGAACACCTCAGCGTAACGGTGTGTCCGAACGTCGTAATCGCACTCTATTGGATATGGTGCGATCTATGATGTCTCTTACCGATTTACCGCTATCATTTTGGGGATACGCTCTAGAGACAGCTACATTCACTTTAAATAGGGCACCGTCTAAATCCGTTGAGACGACACCGTATGAATTATGGTTTGGGAAGAAACCTAAGCTGTCGTTTCTAAAAGTTTGGGGATGCGATGCTTATGTCAAGAAACTTCAACCTGAAAAGCTCGAACCCAAGTCGGAAAAATGCGTCTTCATAGGATACCCTAAAGAAACCATTGGGTATACCTTCTACTTAAGATCCGAGGGCAAGATCTTTGTTGCCAAGAACGGATCCTTTCTGGAAAAAGAGTTTCTCTCGAAAGAAGTAAGTGGGAGGAAAGTAGAACTCGATGAAGTACTACCTCTTGAACGGGATAGTAGTGCAGCTCAGGAAAATGTTCCTGTGATGCCTACACCAACTGAAGAGGAAAATAATGATGATGATCAAGGTACTTCGGATCAAGTTGCTACTGAACTTCGTAGGTCCACAAGGACACGTTCCGCACCAGAGTGGTACGGCAACCCTGTCCTGGAAATCATGTTGTTGGACAACGGTGAACCTTCGAACTATGAAGAAGCAATGGCGGGCCCAGATTCCAACAAATGGCTAGAAGCCATGAAATCCGAGATAGAATCCATGTATGAAAACAAAGTATGGACTTTGACTGACTTGCCCGATGATCGGCGAGCGATAGAAAACAAATGGATCTTTAAGAAGAAGACGGACGCGGATGGTAATGTCACCATCTATAAAGCTCGACTTGTCGCTAAGGGTTATCGGCAAGTTCAAGGGATTGACTACGATGAGACTTTCTCTCCCGTAGCGAAGCTTAAGTCCGTCCGAATCATGTTAGCAATTGCCGCATACTATGATTATGAGATATGGCAGATGGACGTCAAAACGGCATTCCTTAACGGGCATCTTAAGGAAGAACTGTATATGATGCAGCCGGAGGGTTTTGTCGATCCTAAGAATGCTAACAAAGTATGCAAGCTCCAGCGATCCATTTATGGGCTGGTGCAAGCATCTCGGAGTTGGAACATTCGCTTTGATGAGATGATCAAAGCGTTTGGGTTTATGCAGACTTATGGAGAAGCCTGCGTTTACAAGAAAGTGAGTGGGAGCTCTGTAGCATTTCTCATATTATATGTAGATGACATACTTTTGATGGGAAATGATATAGAACTTTTGGACAGCATTAAGGCCTACTTGAATAAGTGTTTTTCAATGAAGGACCTTGGAGAAGCTGCTTATATATTAGGCATCAAGATCTATAGAGATAGATCGAGACGCCTCATAGGTCTTTCACAAAGCACATACCTTGATAAGATTTTGAAGAAGTTCAAAATGGATCAGTCCAAGAAGGGGTTCTTGCCTGTATTGCAAGGTGTGAGATTGAGCTCGGCTCAATGCCCGACCACGGCAAAAGATAAAGAAGAGATGAGTGTCATCCCCTATGCTTCAGCCATAGGATCTATTATGTATGCCATGCTGTGTACCAGACCTGATGTAAACCTTGCCGTAAGTTTGGTAGGAAGGTACCAAAGTAATCCCGGCAAGGAACACTGGACAGCGGTCAAGAATATCCTAAAGTACCTGAAAAGGACAAAGGACATGTTTCTCGTTTATGGAGGTGACGAAGAGCTCGTCGTAAAGGGTTACGTCGACGCTAGCTTCGACACAGATCTGGATGACTCTAAGTCACAAACCGGATACGTGTATATGTTGAATGGTGGAGCAGTAAGCTGGTGCAGCTGCAAGCAGAGCGTCGTGGCGGGATCTACATGTGAAGCGGAGTACATGGCAGCCTCGGAGGCAGCGCATGAAGCAATTTGGGTGAAGGAGTTCATCACCGACCTAGGAGTCATACCCAATGCGTCGGGGCCGATCAAACTCTTCTGTGACAACACTGGAGCTATTGCCCTTGCCAAGGAGCCCAGGTTTCACAAGAAGACCAGGCACATCAAGCGTCGTTTCAACTCCATCCGTGAAAATGTTCAAGATGGAGACATAGATATTTGCAAAGTACATACGGATCTGAATGTCGCAGATCCGTTGACTAAACCTCTCTCGCGAGCAAAACATGATCAACACCAGAACTCTATGGGTGTTCGATTCATCACAATGTAACTAGATTATTGACTCTAGTGCAAGTGGGAGACTGTTGGAAATATGCCCTAGAGGCAATAATAAAAGCATTATTATTATATTTCCTTGTTCATGATAATTGTCTTTTATTCATGCTATAATTGTATTATCCGGAAATCGTAATACACGTGTGAATACATAGACCACAATACGTCCCTAGTAAGCCTCTAGTTGACTAGCTCGTTGGTCAACAGATAGTCATGGTTTCCTGACTATGGACATTAGATGTCATTGACAACGGGATCACATCATTAGGAGAATGATGTGATGGACAAGACCCAATCCTAAGCATAGCACAAGATCGTGTAGTTCGTTTTGCTAGAGCTTTTCCAATGTCAAGTATCTCTTCCTTAGACCATGAGATCGTGTAACTCCCGGATACCGTAGGAGTGCTTTGGGTGTACCAAACGTCACAACGTAACTGGGTGACTATAAAGGTGCACTACAGGTATCTCCGAAAGTGTCTGTTGGGTTGACACGGATCGAGACTGGGATTTGTCACTCCGTATGACGGAGAGGTATCTCTGGGCCCACTCGGTAATGCATCATCATAATGAGCTCAAAGTGACCAAGTGTTTGGTCACGGGATCATGCATTACGGTACGAGTAAAGTGACTTGCCGGTAACGAGACTGAACGAGGTATTGGGATACCGACGATCGAGTCTCGGGCTTGTAACGTACCGATTGACAAAGGGAATAGTATACGGGGTTGCTTGAATCCTCGACATCGTGGTTCATCCGATGACATCATCGAGGAGCATGTGGGAGCCAACATGGGTATCCAGATCCCACTGTTGGTTATTGACCGGAGAGCCGTCTCGGTCATGTCTGCGTGTCTCCCGAACCCGTAGGGTCTACACACTTAAGGTTCGGTGACGCTAGGGTTATTAGGAAGACTTGTATGTGATTACTGAAAGTTGTTCGGAGTCCCGGATGAGATCCCGGACGTCACGAGGAGTTCCGGAATGGTCCGGAGGTGAATATTTATATATGGGAAGTTGTCATGCGGACACCGGAAAGTTTCGGGGCATATCGGTATTGTACCGGGGCCACCGGAGGGGTTCCGGGGGTCCACCGGGAGGGGCCACCCCTCTTGGTGGGCCACATGGGCCACGTAGGGCAGGGCACCAGCCCCTGGAGGGCTGGGCGCGCCCCCCTCCCTTGGGCCCATGCGGCTAGGGTTGGGGGGAAACCCTAGAGGGGGCGCCCCCTTTGCTTGGGGGGCAAGTCCCCCCTCCCTGGCCGCCGCCCCCCCTCTAGATCCCATCTAGAGGGGCCGGCCCCCCTTGCCCCTTCCCCTATAAATAGAGGGGTGAGGGGAGTGCTGCAACACACAACCAAGGCGCAGCCCCTCCCCTCCCCAACACCTCTCCTCCTCCGTCACGAGCTTGGCGAAGCCCTGCCGGAGTACTGCTTCTCCACCAACACCACGCCGTCGTGCTGCCGTTGGAGCTGTCTTCCTCAACCTCTCCTTCCTCCTTGCTGGATCAAGACGGAGGAGACGTCATCCGTTCCGTACGTGTGTTGAACGCGGAGGTGCTGTCCGTTCGGCACTTGGTCATCGGTGATCTGAATCACGTCGAGTACGACTCCATCATCACCGTCCCCTCGAACGCTTCCGCACGCGATCTACAAGTGGTATGTAGATGCAAACTCACTCCCTTGACTCGTTGCTTAGATGAACTCATAGATGGATCTTGGTGAAACCGTAGAATTTTTTTTAATTTTCTGCAACGTTCCCCAACAGAGTCTTAGACATAGAGTACCTATACTTGATGGAGAGTACTTTCATGAGTGGAAAAATGAGATGCTTGTGATTTTCAATTAATATCATTTGAACAAGTACATTACTAGCCCTTGTGCAACTCATGTTGATCCTATGCATCCTACTCTTGATGAGTCAATTGACATGATTCACAATCTTAGAACTGTTAATCTTATCACTAGAGTGTTGTCTAGAAACTTGATTGGATGTTTGCGTACTCTTGATTGCGCCTACACTATATGGAAATTTCTTGAGGAATGTTTTCCAAATTATTCCTTGCAAAATCTAGATGAAATTCTCCATAAGTCTATTACCTTGAGTAAGATGAATTCCAATGATCCTAAGTTTGGCGATTGTCTATTTGAGCTTACAAATCTTATGCGTGCCAAAGGAGATGTTGGAATTATTAGCAATATTATTTCCGAAGCTATTAGAATTCATAAAGAAGATCATTGTCAAACTCATTCTAATGAATCACCCTCTCTAGGAATCGATCCGTCACATGACGATGTTGAACATGGATACTATGATGAGGATGATGATAGTGACTTTGATCTTGATGATGCAATGAGACACTTTGGTCTTATGGCAAATCTTCGGGGATACATGGCTGGAGGAAAGGAATGGGTTCTTGATAGTGGATGTACCGATCACATGATCGGAGATAAAGATATATTCGTGAGCTTGCTGAAAACAACGACCCTCAAAAGTATGTCACTTTTGGTGATAACTCAAAGGGTAAGGTGGTTGGCCTCGGTAAGGTGGCCATCTCACATGATAGCTCCATACAAAGTGTCATGCTTGTTGAATCTCTTGGCTATAATCTGCTTTCTGTTTCTAGACTAGCTGACTTTGGTTTCAATGTCCTATTTACTGAAGTAGATTGCCAAGTGTTTCAAAGAGATAATCATAAAATGGTGTTTACCGGTATACGTAGAGGCGATCTTTACATTGTTGATTTCACTAAAAAGGCTCATCCTAGAACTTGCTTAATTGCTAAATCCTCTAAAGGCTGGTTGTGGCATAGACGATTAGGTCATGTGGGCATGCGAAACCTTGACAAGCTTATTAAAGGTAATCATATCCTTGGCATTAATGATGTCATATTTGATAAGGATAGACTTTGCAGTGCTTGTCAAGCAGGTAAACAGGTTGGAGGAAGGCATCCCATGAAGAACATTATGACCACAAGAAGGTCGCTTGAGCTACTTCAAATGGATCTTTTTGGTCCCAACGCTTACAAAAGTCTTGGTGGAAATTCTTTTGGTCTAGTTATGGTTGATAATTTTTCAAGATTTACGTGGGTGTTCTTTCTCGATGATAAATCACAGGTCCAAAAGATCTTCAAAAACTTCGCTAGGAAGGCCCAAAATCAATTTGAAGTAAAGATCAAGAAGGTTCGCAGCGACAATGGAATGGAGTTCAAGAACGCAAATGTGGACACCTTTCTTGACGAAGAAGGGATTTCACATGAGTTCTCGGCTACGTACACACCTCAACAAAATGGAGTTGTTGAGAGGAAGAACCGGACGCTCATTGAAATGGCGAGAACGATGCTTGATGAGTACAAGACGTCGAAGCACTTTTGGGCAAAAGCGGTTGAGACAACTTGTCATGCAACAAATTGCGTGTATCTTCACAAGCTACTCGGCAAGATGGCATACGAGCTCCTCACCAGTAACAAACCCCAAGTTGGATACTTCCGAGTATTCGGCTCAAAGTGCTACATTCTTGATAAGCATCATCGTTCTAAATTTGCTCCTAAATCTCATGAAGGTTTCCTACTTGGTTATGGCTCAAACTCTCACACTTACCGTGTCTACAATAATTTCACCCGAAAGGTTGAAGAGACGGTAGATGTGTAGTTTGATGAATCTAACGGCTCGCAAATAGAGCAATTGTCAATTGATGTAGGAGACAAAGACCCTTCGGAAGTAATCCAAGACTTGTCTATTGGCAAGATTCGTCCAACAGAGGTGAAGGAGAGTACCTCGTCTGTCCAAGTGGAAGCTTCCACCTCACGACAAGGTGAACCAAGAGTTGATACGGAAGCATCCACAAGCGGGACACACCAAGACGAAGAAAACGAGGAAGTACACCAAGATGAACATCAACAACCTCCTTCTCCACCACGACAAGAGAACAACAACGTCAACAATGAAGAAGGCCAAGAAGAAGAACAAGATGAAGAAGATGTTCCACCAATATCCAAGCAAAAGCTTTCACGAGTTCGAGCAAGAGTCGCCAAAGACCATCCCGTCGAGCAAATCTACAATGACATCCAAACCGGGAGAATCACTCGCTCTAAAACTCGTTTAGCTAACTTTTGTGAAAATTATTCATCCATCTCTAGCATTGAACCTATGAAGGTTGAAGAAGCATTGGAATATCCAGATTGGATAAACGCCATGCATGAAGAGCTACACAACTTTGAGAGAAATCAAGTTTGGACATTGGTTGAGAAGCTCGATAACAACCACAACATCATTGGTACCAAATGGGTGTTTCGCAACAAGTAAGATGAAGATGGACAAGTAGTTCACAACAAAGCTCGTCTCGTCGCCCAAGGCTACACTCAAGTCGAAGGTATGGACTATGGTGAGACATATGCCCCCGTTGCTAGACTTGAGTCCATTCGCATCTTACTTGCCTATGCTAATCACCATGATATCACCTTGTACCAAATGGACATTAAAAGTGCTTTTTCTAAATGGTGAAATAGAGGAGGAAGTTTATGTTAAGCAACCTCCCGGCTTTGTCAATCCTAAGAAACCTAATCATGTTTATAAACTTCACAAAGCTCTTTATGGTCTTAAACAAGCTCCTAGGGCGTGGTATAAATGCTTGACCAAGTTTCTTATTTAAAAAGGCTTTGAATTTGGAAAAATTGATTCTACTCTTTTTACTAAAAGGGTTAATGGAGAACTATTTGTGTGCCCAATCTATGTTGATGATATTATATTTGGTTCGACTAACCCTCACTTTAGTGAGAAGTTTGGAAAGCTAATGTCAGAGAAGTTTGAGATGTCAATGATGAGTGAACTCAAATTCTTACTCGGTTTGCAAATCAAGCAAACTAAGGAAGGTACCTTTGTCTCTCAAACAAAGTACACCAAGGACTTATTCAAGAAGTTCAATATGCAAGAATGCAAAGGTATGACTACACCCATGCCTACTAGTGGACATCTTGATTTGATCAAAGATGGTGAACTGGTTGATTAAAAGGTTTATCGATCCATGATTGGTTCATTGTTATATCTATGTGCTTCTCGTCCTGATATTATGCTAAGTGTGTGCATGTGTGCACGATATCAAGCGACTCCTAAAGAATGTCATCTTAAGGCTGTGAAAAGGATAGTGAGATACTTAATTCACACACCCAGTTTTGGCATTTGGTATCCTAAGAGGTCTTCTTTCGATCTTGTTGGTTACTCCAATTCGGACTATGTCGGAGACAAGGTTGATAGAAAGTCCAATTCGGGTACTTGTCAATTTCTTGGTAGATCTCTTGTGTCTTGATCCTCCAAGAAACAAAACTCGGTATCCTTATCCACCGCCGAAGCGGAATACATTGCCGCTGGTTCATGTTGTGCTCAATTACTTTGCATGACCCAAACTCTTAAGGATTATGGGATATATGTGAAACATGTTCCATTGCTTTGTGACAATGAAAGTGCTATCAATATTGCTCACAATCCTGTGCAACACTCTCGAACTAAGCATATTGAAATTCGTCATCATTTCATTCGAGATCATGTTGCTAAGGGTGATATTAACCTTAAGCATGTTCATACCGACAAGCAATTTGTAACGCCCCGGATCCGATGCGCCAGGTGTCTGCTAGTTATTCGCCGTCGTTGCCATGTCATTTGCTTGCGTGTTGCATTTTGCCATGTCATCATCTGCATTTCATATCATGTCATCATGTGCATTGCATTGCATACGTGTTCGTCTCATGCATCCGAGCATTTTCCCCGTTGTCCGTTTTGCAATCCGGCACTCCTATGCCCTCCGGCGTCCCCCTTTTGTCTTTTGTTGTGAGTGGGTGTTAAACATTCTCGGAATGGACCGAGTCTTGCCAAGCGGCCTTGGTATAGCACCGGTAGACCGCCTATCAAGTTTCGTGCCATTTGGAGGTCGTTTGGTACTCCAACGGTTAACCGGGTAACCGCAAAAGCCTCTTTCTATTTGCAGCCCAACACCCTTTCCAAAGTGGCCCAAAACCCATCTAACTCCCCTCCATGCTCTCGGTCGTTCGATCACGATCGCGTGGCTGAAAACCGCTCCTCATTTGGACTCTCCTAGCTCCCTCTACCTATAAATATGTGGCCTCCCCCGAAAAATCGCAGACGAAACCCTAGCCCCTCTCCTCGCGCCGCCGGACACGTCCGCCCGAGCCGGACATGTCCGCCGGACACCTGACCCCGCCCAATCGGAGGCCGCCACGTGGCGCGCCGCCGCCTCCCTCCGCCGCGGCCCGCTCCAGCCCACGGCCGGCCCGCGCCGGGCCACGCCGGGCCCGCCCGCGCCAGCCGCCGCCGCGCGCCCGCAGGCCGCCCGCTCGCTCCGCCGGCCGCCGGATCCGGCCTCCCCGGCCACGGATCCGCGCGCTGCGCCCCGCCGGCATCGGCCCCGGTGCCTCTTCCCCGCCGGCGCCTTTCCTCTTCTTCTCGGCCGCCGTCTACCTCAACCCCGGCGAGCATCTCCGGTGAACCTCGAAATCCGCGCCACCGTTGACTTTTCCGCGGAGGTGAAAATTCTGCCCAAGTCCCCGTTTCTGTGTAATTATCATGCCATGTTCATCGCACTGTATCTCTGCATCTGTAGCTCCGTTTCGTGCGTGTAAGATGTCAAATTGTTCGTCTCGACGAGTACATCATTTCATTCCATTGCATCATGTTCATTTGAGGTCATCTAGATGTCCGAATCATCATTGTAAAAGTGCTTCATGATGTTTTCTACTGTCTGTTAACAGAACGAGCTCTTTTGTCATTTTTGCCATGATTGATGTGTGCATCCTATGAGGTTGATGTCTTAATGTGTTTTGAACTATGTCATGTCTTCTTTACAGTGGTGTATGCCATGTATTTTTGTGATCAATGTGGTGACTAGCATAAACATGCAAACTAGGCATCATGATGTTACTGATTTTAGTCCCTGTTCTGCTGTTATTTTGATGCCATGTAAACTTGATGCTACAGAGAGATCCATGCATATTTAGAGATACTTCAGTAAGGGTGTTTTGAACATATGGTTATTGTCTATCCATTCATGCCCTTGGTTGCAATTATGAAGTAGTCTAGCATGTCATTTTCGTGCTCTACTTTTGCTTCAAAATGTTTCCTGGCAGATTGTTTACTTGTTATTCAATTTGGCAAGGTTGTTATAGTTGATCCTTGCATGCTATGGACTTGTTCTTGCCTTGGTTGGTTACACAAACATGTCTTCTTGATGATGCTATGCTTATCTTGTCATGCAATGACTTGTGGTGAGTGAATCGAGCTTGTTAAGTAGGGTTCATGATGTTGCTGTTTTGCTAGGCTGAATCTGTTATTTCGTGATGCTATATAAACATGTTGCTACTAATCATTCTATGCATAATCTGGTGATGTTCTATAAACATGTTTTGATCTACATGTCATCCTCTAACCATACATGCCCCTGGTTACATGTATAGCTTGCTGTGGATTGTTCATATCTTGCTCCAAAGTTGCTTCATAATGTTGCTGTCAGCCTGTTAACATTAAGTTCAGTTGTTTCCATGTGTTTTCCTAGTGATCCATGCACGCTATGACCTTTCTATTGCCATGCTTAGATTCACAAATATGTCTACTTACTGTTGGTTGCCTTGCCATGCCATGTTTTGCTCTGTAGTGAGTGGTACAAGCTCACCAACATACCTTCATAATTATGTTTCTGCCATGTTTGAATCTGTATTATAACTTGCTATGTTTACGTGGGTGCCATCATATTTTCTGATCCTTTTTGGCTTATGGTCAGTAAGGGACTTTTGATCTATGCAATTAGTAGATTCATGCCATGCCTTTGTTTGCCATGATAAGTTCCTGTAACATGTTGTTTGATAGATCTGAACATTGCATCGTGATGTTATTTTCTGCAAAGTCTGAAATTGTTATAACTTGCAATCTTAGCATGTGTGTTTGAGCATGTTCTAGTGATTTCTGGAGATAACTCAGTGTTCATGTTTTGTAATGCGTTACTTGTACATCATGCCCATGCCTTTTGTTATTATGTTCAGGTGCTGTAGCATATTGTTTTGATGCTTGCAATATGCCTAGTTGTTGTTTTGGACAGATTGTTGCTATAACTTGTTCATGTGTGTGTGTTGAACCGTTGCTCCGTTTTGAGTGTGCTCTATATGAAACTTGCTTAGAATTGCATGTAGCTTCATATTATCATGTTGCATCCTTGTTTTGAGGTGTTTGCTTGATGTTTGAGTGCATTTTGCATCAATGCCATGTTTAACTTGTTTTGCTCATATCTTCTAGGCCGTAGCTCCGAACTAAATGAACTTTATATGTAACTTGACTAGAATCTCGTGTAGATCATCTTGTGCATCTTAACTTGCTGTTTAACAACTTGAACATAAGGTTTATTCAGATCTGGACCAATTTCGAAATTTGCATATGAGGACTTACCGGAATTGTTATATGTTGTTCCCGGCCTCATTTAAACTTGCCTTGATGTGTTGCTCTTGTTTGCATCATCTCTTGCCATGAGTAGCTTCATGTAGCTTTGTCATGCATCATGCTTGTTGTGCATCATGCCTTGTTCATGTGTGGTGTGTTTACCATGTTGTGTGCTTCTTCTCGATAGTTCCTGTTTCGTTGCGATCGTGAGGATTCGTTCGTCTACGCTTGGTTCGGCTTCATCCATTCGTCTTCTTCATGGACTCGTTCTTCTTCCTTGCGGGATTTCAGGCAAGATGACCGCTACCCTGGATCTCACTACTATCATTGCTATGCTAGTTGCTTCGTTCTATCGCTATGCTGCGCTACCTATCACCTTGTTTATCAAGCCATCCCAAATTGCCATGAACCTCTGACCTTTGACACCTTTCCTATGCAAACCCTTGTTTGGCTATGTTACCGCTTTTGCTCAGCCCCTCTTATAGCATTGCTAGTTGCAGGTGAAGTTGAAGATTTCTCCATGGCAGACAGGATTTTGGTTGGGATATCACAATATCTCTTATATTATTAATGCATCTATATACTTGGTAAAGGGTGGAAGACTCGGCCTTTTGCCTAGTGTTCTGTTCCACTCTTGCCGCCCTAGTTTCTGTCATACCGGTGTTATGTTCCCGGATTTTGCGTTCCTTACGCGGTCGGGTGATTTATGGGACCCCCTTGACAGTTCGCTTTGAATAAAACTCCTCCAGCAAGGCCCAACCTTGGTTTTACCATTTGCCTCACCACCACCTACCCTTTCCCTTGGGTCGGCCAACCCGAGGGTCATCTTTATTTTAGCCCCCCCCCGGGCCAGTGCTTGTCTAAGTGTTGGTCCAAACTGAGCTGCCTGCGGGGCCACCTCGGGGCAACTTGAGGGTTGGTTTTACTCGTAGCTAGTCTCATCCGGTGTTGCCCTGAGAACGAGATATGTGCAGCTCCTATCGGGATTTGTCGGCGCATCGGGCGGCTTTGCTGGTCTTGTTTTACCATTGTCGAAAGGTCTTGTAAACCGGGATTCCGAGTCTGATCGGGTCTTCCTGGGAGAAGGTCTATTCCTTCGTTGATCGCGAGAGCTTATCATGGGCTAAGTTGGGACACCCCTGCAGGGTATAATCTTTCGAAAGCCGTGCCTGCGGTTATAGGCAGATGGGAATTTGTTAATGTCCGGTTGTAGATAACTTGACACCAGATCCGAATTAAAACGCATCAACCGCGTGTGTAGCCGTGATGGTCTCTTCTCGGCGGAGTCCAGGAAGTGAACACGGTTTCTGGGTTATGTTTGACGTAAGTAGGAGTTCAGGATCACTTCTTGATCATTGCTAGCTTCACGACCGTTCCTTTTGCTCTCTTCTCGCTCTTATTTGCGTATGTTAGCCACCATATCATGCTTAGTCGCTGCTGCAGCCTCACCACTTTACCCCTTCCATTCCCTTTAAGCTTTGCTAGTCTTGATACCCATGGTAATGGGATTACTGAGTCCTCATGGCTCACAGTTTACTACAACAACAGTTGCAGGTACAGGTTTTGCGATGATCATGACGCGAGAGCGATGCTTGCTTGCGTTGAGTTCTTCTTCTGCTTCTTCGATCAGGGGATAGGTTCCAGGTCGGCAGCCTGGGCTAGCAAGGTGGATGTTGTTTGAGTTTCTGTTTGTGTTTCATCCGTAGTCGGATGGTGTTCTTGTAAGATGATGTTGTATTCGTGTGGCATTGTATGCCTCTTGTATGTATCCCTATCTATTATGTAATGTTGATGTAATGATATCCACCTTGCAAAAGCGTTTCAATATGCGGGTCTATCCTTGGTGGGACCTTCAAGTTCCTTTTGGATAGGGTCGCATATTGGGCGTGACACAATTGCCGGATATATTCACTAAACCACTTGATGAGAAAGTGTTTTGCAGGTTGAGAGGTGAATTGAACATCATTGATGCTTCAAACTTGGAGTAGGAACTCCATTTGGATACATGCAAGACATGAGCCTATGACTAATCCTTGATATTTCTCTTATGATGATAATCTTATGTCTTGGATATATTTGCACATTGCATGTTATCTATATCTTGTAGGTACTTGGATGAATCTAAATCTATGAGATTGCAACTCACTCACATCTTGAGCAATCTCTACATCACCAAGTCTCTACACAATGGTGGTTGAAGACAAGGAAGCACAAAACCCTTCAAACATATCATTTGACAAATTCTATATTGAGTTTCATTATTGTCATTTTGGATACACAAGTGCTTTTCCTTGCAAATCTAATACGTGTAGGTAGATGAACTCTGATGACCCACAAGTATAGGGGATCTATCGTAGTCCTTTCGATAAGTAAGAGTGTCGAACCCAACGAGGAGCAGAAGGAAATGATAAGCGGTTTTCAGTAAGTTTTTCTCTGCAAGCACTGAAAAAGTAGGTGATAGATAGTTTTGTGATAAGATAAATAGTAACGCGCAAAAAGTAAATAAAGTAAATAAAGTGCAGCAAGGTGGCCCAATCCTTTATGTAGCAAAGGATAAGCCTGGACAAATTCTAATAATGAAGAAGGAGCTCCCGAGGACACATTGGGAATTATCGTCAAGCTAGTTTTCATCATGTCCATAAGATTCGCGTTCGGTACTTTGATAATTTGATGTGTGGGTGGACCGGCACTTGGGTACTGCCCTAACATGGACAAGCATCCCACTTATGATTAACCCCTATTGCAAGCATCCGCAACTACAAAAAGGAGTATTAAGGTAAACCTAACCACAACATTAAACATATGGGTCCATATCAACCCCTAACGAAGCAACGCATAAACTAGGGTTTAAGCTTCTGTCACTCTAGCAACCCATCATCTACTTATTACTTCCCTATGCCTTCCTCTAGGCCCAAATAATGGTGAAGTGTCATGTAGTCGACGTTCACATAACACCACTAAAGGAAAGACAACATACATCTCATCAAAATATCGAACGAATACCAAATTCACATGACTACTAATAGCAAGACTTCACCCATGTCCTCAGGAACAAACGTAACTACTCACAAAGCATATTCATGTTCATAACCAGAGGAGTAATAATATGCATAAAGGATCTGAACATATGATCTTCCACCAAGTAAACCAATTAGCATCAACTACAAGGAGTAATCAACACTACTAGCAACCCACATGTACCAATTTGTGGTTTTGATACAAGATTGGATACAAGAGATGAACTAGGGTTTTGAGAGGAGATGGTGCTGGTGAAGATGTTGATGGAGATTGACCCCCTCCCGATGAGAGGATCGTTGGTGATGACGTTGGTGATGATTTCCCCCTCCCGGAGGGAAGTGTCCCCGGCAGAACAGCTCCGCCAGAGCCCTAGATTGATTCCGCCAAGGTTCCGCCTCGTGGCGGCGGAGTTTCGTCCCGTAAGCTTGCCCATGATTTTTTCCAGGGTAAAAGTGATGATATAGCAGAAGATGGACGCTGGAGGCCCACCAGGGGGCCCAGGAGATAGGGGGCCGCGCCCTACAGGGGGGCGCCCCCTGCCTCCTGGACAGGGTGTGGGGCCCCTGGCCTATTTCTTTTGCTCATAAATTCTTATTAAATCTAAAAAGTTGTTTCGTGGAGTTTCAGGACTTTTGGAGTTGTGCAGAATAGGTTTCCAACGTTTGCTCCCTTTCCAGCCAGAATTCCAGCTGTCGGCATTCCCCCTCTTCATGGTAAACCTTGTAAA
Organism: Triticum aestivum; assembly: GCF_018294505.1. Lineage (NCBI taxonomy): Eukaryota > Viridiplantae > Streptophyta > Magnoliopsida > Poales > Poaceae > Triticum > Triticum aestivum. Next base: position 542,174,468 of record NC_057810.1, on the reverse strand, counting down.
ATAAGAGAGAATGGCCATAAGTATTGAGATATAATGTGTAATAACAGCCCAGAATGCAGTAAATATTGATATAAAAGCATGATGCAAAATGGACGTATCAACTCCCCCAAGCTTAGACCTCACTTGTCCTCAAGCGGAAGCCGAAATCGAAAAATATGTCCACATGTTTAGAGATAGAGGTGTCGAAAAAAATAAAATACGGACATGAGGGCATCATGATCATTCTAATAACAACAACATGTATGGATTTTTGTCATATGATTTCCTATGCTCAAGTAATAAGCAATTCACAATGTCAAGTATGGTTCAAAAACTTCATTGGGAACTAACAAACTATAATCTCAGTCATTGAAGCAATTGCAATTTATTGTAACATCGGAAAGAGTCAATAATAGAGCTTTTCAGCAAGCTCACATACTCAACTATCTCGTAGTCCCCTATAATTGTTAACACTCACGCAATACTTGTGGTTATAGAGTTTCAGCCGGACACTGAGAAAGATAGGGGCTTATTGTGTTGCCTCCCAACGTATTCACCTTTAGGTGATGTCAACAATAATAGCCTATGCCAACTTACATCCAATTGGATATATGTATCATGATCTTTCAAACACGAGGAGCTTGCCAAAGGATAAAATAAAAAGGGAAAGGTGAGCATCACCTTGACTCAAGCATAAAGTAAAACATAAAGTAAAAGATAGGCCCTTCGCAGAGGGAAGCAGAGGTTGTCATGCGCGTTTAGGGTTGATGCATAAAGTCTTAGTGCAAAAGAACGTCACTTTATATTGCCCCTTGTATGTGGACCTTTATTATGCAGTCCGTCGCTTTTATTACTTCCACAACAAGTTCGTACAAAGTTTATTTTCTCTGCACTAATAAGTCATACATATTTAGAGAGCAATTTTTATTGCTTGCACCGATGACAACTTACTTGAAGGATCTTACTCAATCCATAGGTAGGTATGGTGGACTCTCATGGCAAAACTGGGTTTAAGGATATTTGGAAGCACAAGTAGTATCTCTACTTGGTGCAAGGAATTTGGCTAGCATGAGGGGGAAAGGCAAGCTCAACATGTTTGGAAGGTCAATGACAATATACTTTAACTGAGATGTCGGAAAACATAAACCATTACGTTGTCTTCCTTGTCCAACATCAACTCTTTTAGCATGTCATACTTAATGAGTGCTTCACAATCATAAAAGATGTCCAAGATAATATATTTATATGTGAACCCCTCTTTCCTTATCACTTCCTATTAATTGCAACGATGACCAAGGCTACGTTCATCAACTCTCAACAATTTTTATGCCTCATACTTTCTATGTGTGAAGTTATCACTATCCATAAGATCAATATGAACTCTTTTGTTCTTTCTACTTTCTCAAGATCATAGCAACATAGCAAAGCCCTTGACTCAACACTAATCTTTATTATAGATAGCACACGGACTCGATTACATAAAGAGATCACAATGCAAAACTCAAAACTACTTGATATCAAAACTTCAATCTACTAGATCAAGATACTACTAAAAGGATCGAACTAAATAAAGCGGTAAAGATAGGAGTGTGATGGTGATACGATACCGGGGCACCTCCCCCAAGCTTGGCAGTTGCCAAGGGGAGTGCCCATACCCATGTGATTATTTCTCCTTCTTCACGGTTGGTGTTATGATCTTCTTGGCGATGATGCCCTTCAGGATACGGTTCTCCTCCTCGAGCTTATTGACTTGTTGTTTGAGGTCCATAATTTCTTTACGGAGCTTGCCCGTAACGGCCAAAGCTCCTTTTACCCAAGGATGCTGCATAGCTTCTGGAGAACACAGTGAAACTCTTTTTCATATTTTCATAAGAAAGAAATCTAGAGTTGGAAGGGATGACCGAAGCAGGGACAGCCAGGCTAGGTAGTTCCCCCATAGTGAATTCCGCTTGGAGACGAGAGGTAACTTCTTGATCTTCCTCCATGGCATCTATCCTCTTCAAATCAGCCTCCATCTCATCCTCCGTTGATGGTCCAAAGTGATAGGCATCGCTATTTGCTCCTGGACCTGGCTTTGGGTGAGACACCCGGCTCTCCCCAACTGACTCCTGAGAAGACATCTTACTTTATTCTGCAACAGGAACAGTCCAAAACGAAAATAGAGGATATTTGCATGATACGGTGGTCAAAACCTTCAGGAGTATATATAATGAATTTTTACCGACCAAAATACGTAACATACAAGAAAATGGAGTCCGGGAGGCACACGAGGTGCCCATGAGACAGGGGGCGCGCCCTACAGGACGGGGGGGGGGGGCCGGCCTCCTCTCTCGTGGGAGCCTCGTGTCCCTTTCGGACTACTTCTTTCTTCCTAATTTTTTTAAATAATCCAAAACTGATAAAAATTGCCATTAGAGTTTTTTTTGAGTCGGTTTACTTACCATACCACGTACCTATGCCTTTTCGGAGTCTAGAATATTCTGGAAAGTGTCCCTTATATATTCCTCAGGGGTTATGGTTTCAATAATATTAGTTTCAACATTGATAGGATTACCTGAAATATAATGTTTAATTCTTTGACCGTTTACCACCCTCGGATTTGTGCCTTAGAAGTTGTTGATTTTTATAGCACCAGAATGATAGAACTCCTCGATAACGTAGGGACCTTCCCATTTTGAGAGAAGTTTTCCTGCAAAAAATCTTAAACGGGAGTTGAACAATAATACATAATCCCCTACCTTAAACTCACGCTTTTGTATCCTCTTATCATGCCAGCGTTTGACTTTTTCTTTGAAAAGCTTGGCATTCTCATATGCTTGGGTTCTCCATTCATCAAGTGAGCTAATATCAAATAACCTTTTCTCACCGGCAAGTTTGAAGTCATAATTGAGCTCTTTAATAGCCCAATATGCTTTATGTTCAAGTTCAAGAGGTAAATGACATGCTTTTCCATAAACCATCTTATATGGAGACATACCCATAGGATTTTTGTATGCAGTTCTATAGGCCCATAATGCATCGTCAAGTTTTTTGGACCAATTCTTTCTAGATCTATTCACAGTCTTTTGCAAAATTAATTTGAGCTCTCTATTGCTCAACTCTACTTGACCACTAGACTGCGGGTGATAAGGAGATGCGATTCTATGATTGACATCATACTTAGCAAGCATCTTACGGAAAGCACCATGAATAAAGTGTGAACCACCATCAGTCATAAGATATCTAGGGACTCCAAACCTCGGAAAAATAACTTCTTTAAGCATTTTAATAGAAGTGTTATGATCAGCACTACTAGTTGGAATAGCTTCTACCCACTTAGTAACGTAATCAACACAACTAAAATATGTGTATAACCATTGGAGGCAGGAAAAGGTCCCATATAATCAAAGCCCCAAACATCAAACGGTTCAATAACAAGAGAATAATTCATAGGCATTTCTTGACGTCTACTAATGTTACCTATTCTTTGACATTCATCACAAGATAAGACAAACTTACGAGCATCTTTGAAGAGAGTAGGCCAATAAAAACCAGATTGTAGTACCTTGTGTGCAGTTCTATCTCCAGCGTGGTGTCCTCCATAGGATTCAGAGTGACACTTGCGTAGGATTTGTTCCTGTTCATGCTCAGGCACACAACGTCTAATAATACCATCTACTCCTTCTTTATAAAGGTGTGGATCATCCCAGAAGTAATGTCTTAAATCATAAAAGAACTTTTTCTTTTGCTGGTATGTGAAACTAGGCGGTATATATTTAGCAACAATGTAATTAGCATAATCAGCATACCAAGGAGCAGTACGAGAAGCATTGACAACCGCTAATTGTTCATCAGGAAAACTATCATTAATAGGCAGTGGGTCATCAAGAACATTCTCTAACCTAGACAAGTTGTCTGCAACGGGGTTCTCAGCTCCCTTTCTATCAATAATATGCAAGTCAAATTCTTGGAGCAAGAGAACCCATCTAATGAGTCTAGGCTTAGCATCTTTCTTTTCCATAAGATATTTAATAGCAGCATGATCAGTGTGAATAGTAACTTTGGAATCAACAATATAAGGTCTAAACTTATCACATGCAAACACAACTGCTAAGAACTCTTTTTCAGTAGTAGCATAATTTCTCTGGGCAGTATCAAGAGTCTTACTAGCATACTGGATAACATTCAATTTCTTATCGACTCTTTGCCCTAAAACAACACCTACAGCATAATCACTAGCATCGCACATAATTTCAAAAGGTAAATTCCAATCAGGTGGCTGAACAATAGGTGCAGTGATCAAAGCTTTCTTAAGTGTTTCAAATGCTTCTACACAATCATCATCAAAGACAAAAGGAATATCTTTTTGCAATAAATTAGTCAGAGGCCTAGAGATTTTAGAAAAGTCCTTAATGAACCTCCTATAAAAGCCGGCATGACCAAGGAAACTTCTTATACCTTTTATGTCCTTGGGACATGGCATCTTTTCAATAGCATCAACTTTGGCTTTATCAACTTCAATACCTCTCTCGGAGATCTTGTGCCCCAAGACAATGCCTTCATTAACCATAAAGTGACACTTTTCCCAATTCAGGACGAGACTAGTGTCTTCGCATCTCTGCAAAACTCGATCAAGGTTGCTCAAACAATCATCAAAAGAGGATCCATAGACGGAGAAGTCATCCATGAATACCTCACAAATCTTTTCACAAAAATCAGAAAATATAGCCATCATGCATCTTTGAAAGGTAGCAGGTGCATTACATAAACCAAAAGGCATACGTCTATAAGCAAAAGTACCAAAAGGGCAAGTAAAAGTAGTTTTAGATTGATCCTTCGCTGACACAGGTATTTGAGAGAAGCCAGAATAACCATCTAGAAAGCAAAAATGTGTGTGTTTGGATAGCCTTTCTAGCATTTGATCAATAAAAGGTAAAGGGTAATGATCTTTCTTAGTAGCTTTATTTAACTTATGAAAATCAATTACCATCCTATAGCCTGTAATAATTCTTTGCGGGATCAATTCATCTTTATCATTAGGAACAACGGTAATACCTCCCTTTTTAGGGACACAATGGACAGGGCTTACCCATTCACTATCAGCAACGGGATAAATAATACCTGGCTCAAGGAGCTTTAGAATCTCCTTTCTTACCACTTCCTTCATTTTGGGATTTAATCGTCTTTGATGATCTCTAACTGGTTTGACATCTTTCTCCACTGAAATTTTGTGTTGACATAATGTGGGACTAATGCCCTTAAGATCATCCAGAGTATATCCAATAGCAGCTCGGTGCTTCTTCAGAGTTTTCAATAATCTTTCTTCTTCTTTCTATGAAAGGTTAGCACTAATAATAACAGGATATATTTCTTTTTCATCAAGATAAGCATACTTAAGATTATCATGTAATGGTTTGAGTTCAAACACGGGATCACCCTTGGGTGGAGGGGGATCCCCAAGAATTTCAATGGGAAGGTTATGTTTCAGCATAGGTTCTTGTTTAAGGAACACTTCATATATTTCTTCCCTTTCCTTCATAAACATATCGTTTTCATGGTCTAACAAATAATGTTCTAACGGATCAGTTGGGGGAACAGCAATGGAAGCAAGACCAATAATCTCATCCTTACTAGGTGGTTCCCTTTCACGAGGTTGTCTACTAAACTTGGCATCTATGCCAACAGTGACGACCTTCCTTTTACAATTAATCTTAGCACTAGCAGTATTCAAGAAGGGTCTACCAAAAATAATGGGACAAAAATCATCTTGTGGGGAAGCAAGAACAAGAAAATTAGCAGGGTATTTAATCTTCCCACACAAGACTTCAACATCTCTAACAATCCCAATAGGTTTAATGGTGTCCCTATTAGCAAGCTTAATAGTAACATCAATGTCTTCTAATTCAACAGGTGCAATATCGTGCATAATTTCTTTATAAAGATCATAAGGTATCGCACTAGCACTAGCACCCATATCACATAAGCCATGATAACAATGATCTCCTATTTTAACAGAAATAACAGGCGTGCCTACAACAGGTCTACGTGTCTTAGTATCGGGTCTAGCAATATTAGCAGTTTCACCCAAGAAAGAGATAACATGCCCATCTAAGTCCTCATCCAAGAGATCTTTAATCATAGCAATACCAGGTTCAACATTAATTTGCTCAGGAGGTGTATAGGTCCTAGTATTACTCTTACGAACAACAGTCGAAGCTTTAGCATGATCTTTTATCCTAACAGGAAAAGGAGGTTTTTCGACATAAGCAGTAGGAATAATAGGATCACTATATGTAATAGTCTTCTCTTCGACTGTAATAGGTGCAACTACTTTCACTTCAACAGGAGGATTATATTTAAACCACTTCTCTTTAGGGAGATCAACGTGAGTAGCAAAAGTTTCACAAAAAGTAGCTACTATCTCAGAGTCAAGTCCATACTTAGAGCTAAATCCACGGAAAGCATCGGTATCCATAAAAGATTTAACACAATCGAACTTAGGTGTCATACCTGACTCCTTACCATCGTAGGAACCCCAATCTTCAGAGTTGCGTTTAATTCTTTCCAATAAGTCCCATTTGAAATCAATAGTCTTCAGCATATAAGAACCAGCACAGGAAGTATCGAGCAAGTTGCGATTATCAAGAGAAAGCCGAGCATAAAAATTCTGAATAATCATTTCCCGAGAGAGCTCATGATTGGGGCATGAATACAACATTGACTTAAGCCTCCCCCAAGCTTGAGCGATGCTTTCTCCTTCGCGAGGCCATAAATTATATATGTAATTACGATCACGATGAACAAGATGCATAGGATAGAACTTCTGGTGAAATTCCAACTTCAATCGCTTATAATTCCAAGATCTCGTATCATCACATAGCCTATACCATGTCATTGCATCTCCCTTCAAAGATAAAGGGAAGACCTTCCTTTTGACAACATCATCGGGAATACCTGCAAGCTTAAATAATCCACAAACTTCATCCACAAAGATAAGGTGTAAATCAGGATGCAATGTTCCGTCTCCTGCAAAAGGATTAGCTAGCAGCTTTCTATCATACCCGAAGGAATCTCAAAGTGAATATTTTCATAAAGTTCAGTAGGTTGAGGAGCATCTCTTTGCTCTTCTGGTTGGGGTGAAGATACCCCAAACAAGCCCCTCAAAGGATTAGTTTCCATAGTGACAAGTAACAGAAAATTTCAGCACACTATATAAATGTTTCCTTACCAAGTTCCACTCACCAAAAGCGCTACACTCCCCGGCAACGGCGCCAGAAAAGAGTCTTGATGACCCACAAGTATAGGGGATCTATCGTAGTCCTTTCGATAAGTAAGAGTGTCGAACCCAACGAGGAGCAGAAGGAAATGATAAGCGGTTTTCAGTAAGGTTTTCTCTGCAAGCACTGAAATAGTAGGTGATAGATAGTTTTGTGATAAGATAAATAGTAATGAGCAAAAAGTAAATAAAGTAAATAAAGTGCAGCAAGGTGTCCCAATCCTTTATGTAGCAAAGGATAAGCCTGGAAAAATTCTAATAATGAAGAAGGAGCTCCCGAGGACACATTGGGAATTATCGTCAAGCTAGTTTTCATCATGTTCATAAGATTCGCGTTCAGTACTTTGATAATTTGATATGTGGGTGGACCGGCACTTGGGTACTGCCCTAACATGGACAAGCATCCCACTTATGATTAACCCCTATTGCAAGCATCCACAACTACAAAAAGGAGCATTAAGGTAAACCTAACCACATCATTAAACATATGGGTCCATATCAACCCCTAACGAAGCAACGCATAAACTAGGGTTTAAGCTTCTATCACTCTAGCAACCCATCATCTACTTATTACTTCCCTATGCCTTCCTCTATGCCCAAATAATGGTGAAGTGTCATGTAGTCGATGTTCACATAACACCAATAGAGGAAAGACAACATACATCTCATCAAAATATCGAACGAATACCAAATTCACATGACTACTAATAGCAAGACTTCACCCATGTCCTCAGGAACAAACGTAACTACTCACAAAGCATATTCATGTTCATAATCAGAGGAGTAATAATATGCATAAAGGATCTGAACATATGATCTTCCACCGAGTAAACCAATTAGCATCAACTACAAGGAGTAATCAACACTACTAGCAACCCATAGGTACCAATTTGTGGTTTTGATACAAGATTGGATACAAGAGATGAACTAGGGTTTTGAGAGGAGATGGTGCTGGTGAAGATGTTGATGGAGATTGACCCCCTCCCGATGAGAGGATCGTTGGTGATGATTTCCCCCTCCCGGAGGGAAGTGTCCCCGGCAGAACAGCTCCGCCAGATCCCTAGATTGATTCCGCCAAGGTTCCGCCTCGTGGCGGCAGAGTTTCGTCTCGTAAGCTTGCCCACGAGTTTTTCCAGGGGTAAAAGTGATGATATAGCATAAGATGGACGCTGGAGGCCCACCAGGGGGCCCAGAAGATAGGGGGCCGCGCCCTACAAGGGGGGCGTCCCCCTGTCTCCTGGACAGGGTGTGGGCCCCCTGGCCTATTTCTTTTGCTTATAAATTCTTATTAAATCCAAAAAGTTGTTTCGTGGAGTTTCAGGACTTTTGGAGTTGTGCAGAATAGGTTTCCAACGTTTGCTCCTTTTCCAGCCAGAATTCCAGCTGCCGGCATTCCCCCTCTTCATGGTAAACCTTGTAAAATAAGAGAGAATAGCCATAAGTATTGAGATATAATGTGTAATAACAGCCCATAATGCAATAAATATTGATAAGCATGATGCAAAATGGACATATCAAACTCCAATTCCAAATGATGCTCCAAATGAACTACATCAACATTGATCATCCCACACAAGTTCAACTACATGATCACGATCAACACCACCACCCAAGGTGTGTTATTCCATCTTAGAGAAGCTTTACTCCAAGTCATGAGTCAAAGCAACTCAACAAGATGTGAATGCATCAAGATGCTTAAACGGAAAATGGTAACCCCATTCCGAGTTTAAACAATGAGTATGACCTATGATCAAGTGATCTCACTTGACTCCTAAGTCAATATACTATAACATAGGTGACTTTGTCGCCGACCAAATCTAGATGAAGTTCTCTTGTGTTCTTTTCTGTGCTCTTGCATTTGGCTCATGCATATTTGTTTCCTCTTTCAAAAAGAACTTCATCTAGATCTCTTTTCTGTTTTGTTCTACATTCCCTGCATCGAATTCTTTGCAAATCTTTCAGTTAATTCCTTGCAAATCCTTGTGAGATCCTATTTGTCTAGTGAGCTGAGGTGACAAGTGTTTTCTCTGCGATGAACTCGCTCACACCGGTCTATTGCCTTCGGTCCAATCGAAATCCTTTGGTGCAACCAAAGCACACAAGTCGGTGCCACCGATTTCACTATAGGAAAGACAACTTGCCACTTTTTCCTGCATTCTTTTTGATCCAGCTCCGCTCAATGATTCTTGTCCTCTACCCGCATCACATTCGACTTGCTGCTTTGTTCTGTGACTCAAGGACCAAACTCATTTGTGACAAAAATTCAGAAGAACCCTTCTTGGAAATTGATGTCAAAGGGGGAGAGAGACATCACATCAAAGCTTAATCATTTCTATAGGGGGAGAAAATACTTAGAGGGAGAGAGACCCCAGATGCTTGGTGTTCAAGAGGAGAGAAGTCACATGTCTTTAAGAGGGGAAAGACATGTTCATATTTGATTGTTTGCATTAGCTCTGTTTCTTTTCTTTGTTCTGATTTTCTATTCCCTATCTTCTCCCAGTACCATGCTAGATTCAGGGGGAGCAAGACATCTAAGGGAAGGAAATCCTTGAATTCATTGCACATCTTTACCTTTGGGGACTGATGTCTACTACACAACCTTCTTATTGTATACGTTGTTGGGCCTGCAAGTGCACAGGTTTGTAGGACAGTAGCAAATTTCCCTCAAGTGGATGACCTAAGGTTTATCAATCCGTGGGAGGTGTAGGATGAAGATGGTCTCTCTCAAACAACCCTGCAACCAAATAACAAAGAGTCCCTTGTGTCCCCAACACACCCAATACAATGGTAAATTTTATAGGTGCAGTAGTTCGGCGAAGAGATGGTGATACAAGTGCAAAATAGATAGTAGATATAGGTTTTTGTAATCTGAAAATATAAAAACAGCAAGGTAGCTAATGATAAGAGTGAGCGTAAACGGTATTACAATGGTAGGAAACAAGGCATAGGGTTCATACTTTCACTAGTGCAAGTTCTCTCAACAATAATAACATAGATAGATCATATAACAATCCCTCAACATGCAACAAAGAGTCACTCCAAAGCCACTAATAGCGGAGAACAAACGAAGAGATTATGGTAGGGTACGAAACCACCTCAAAGTTATTCTTTCGGATCAATCTATTAAAGAGTTCGTACTAGAATAACACCTTAAGACACAAATCAACCAAAACCCTAATGTCACCTAGATACTCCATTATCACCTCAAGTATCCGTGGGCATGATTATACGATATGCATCACACAATCTCAGATTCATCCAACCAACACAAAGTACTTCAAAGAGTGCCCCAAAGTTTCTATCGGAGAGTCAAGAAAACGTGTGCCAACCCCTATGCATAGGTTCATGGGCGGAACCCGCAAGTTGGTCACCAAAACATACATCAAGTGGCACGTGATATCCCATTGTCACCATAGATAAACACGACAAGACATACATCAAGTGTTCTCAAAGTAAAGACTCAATCCGATAAGATAACTTCAAGAGGGAAACTCAATTCATCACAAGAGAGTAGAGGGGGAGAAACATCATAAGATCTAACTATAATAGCAAAGCTCGCGATACATCAAGATCGTGCCATAGAGAGAACACGAGAGAGAGAGCGAGATCAAACACATAGCTACTGGTACATACCCTCAGCCCCGAGGGTGAACTACTCCCTCCTCGTCATGGATAGCGCCGGGATGATGAAGATGGCCACCGGTGATGGATTCCCCCTCCGACAGGGTGCCGGAACGGGCTCCCGAGAGGTTTTTGGTGGCTACAGAGGCTTGCGGCGGCGGAACTCCCGATCTATCTTGATATTCGATGTTTTTAGGGTACGTAGGCTTATATAGGCGAAAGAAGTCGGTCAGGAGGTGCTCGAGGGGCCCACGAGACAGGGGGTGCGCCCTACAAGAGGGGGGCGCCCTCCTATCTCGTGGCTGCCTCGAGGATCTTCTGACGTGAACTCCAAGTCTCCAGGATCGTATTCTTCCAAAAAAATCACGCTGCCGAAGGTTTCATTCCGTTTGGATTCCGTTTGATATTCCTTTTCTTCGAAATACTGAAACATGCAATAAAACAACAATATGGGCTGGGCCTCCGGTTAATAGTTTAGTCCCAAAAGTAATATAAAAGTGTATAATAAAGCCCGTAGTCATTCAAAATAGATAATAAAATAGCATGAATGCTTCATAAATTATAGATACGTTGGAGACGTATCAGCATCCCCAAGCTTAATTCGTACTCGTCCTCGAGTAGGTAAATGATAAAGAAAGAATTTATGAAGTGTGAATGCTAGAAGGTGCACAAGTTTGATCAACGATAATTTCAATCACCTTTTCTAGCATGATAATATGTCATAACAATAGTTCATCTCATAAAACTTCTCACGATAAAGTAACAAGCAATTCACATGTTAAAGCATAGACCATAAACTTTCTTGAAAACTAGCAAACTTCATTCTCAATCATCAAAGAATTGCAATTCATCTTATTTTCAGGAATAGCAAACTCCACATACTCAACTATCATATAGTCTTCTACAATTGCTAACACTCACGCAATACTAATGGTTATGGAGTTTCAATCGGACACTGAGAAAGATAGGGGCTTATAGTGTTGCCTCCCAATGTATTCACCTTTGGGTGATGTCAACAATAATAGTTCATGCTAACTTACATCCAATTGGATATATATATATATATATATATATATATATATATATATCACGATCACCCCAACACAAAGTGCTTGCCAAAGGATAAAAGGAAAAAGGGAAAGGTGAAGATCACCTTGACTCTTGCATAAAGTAAAAGATAGGCCCTTCGCAGAGGGAAGCAGAGGTTGTCATGCGCTTTTAGGGTTGGATGCACAAAATCTTAATGTGAATGAACGTCACTTTATATTGCCACTTGTATATGGACCTTTATTATGCAGACCGTCGCTTTTATTGCTTCCATAACAAGAGATTTTATAAAGCTATTTTCTTCACACCAAAAGATCATACATATTTAGTGAGCAATTTTTATTGCTTGCACCGATGACAACTTACTTGAAGGATCTTACTCAATCCATAGTAGGTATGGTGGACTCTCATGGCAAAACTGGGTTTAAGGATATTTGGAAGCACAAGTAGTATCTCTACTTGGTGCAAGGAATTTTGGCTAGCATGAGGGGGAACGGCAAGCTCAACATGTTTGAATGATCCATGACAATATACTTTAACTGAGATATCGGAAAACATAAACCATTACATTGTCTTCCTTGTCCAACATCAACTCTTTAGCATGTCATACTTAATGAGTGCTCCCAATTATAAAGATGTCTAGGATAGTGTATTTATATGTGAAACTTCTCCTCCTTCAATATTCTTTCATGAATTGTTCAAATGACCAATACAATGCTTGCTAACCTTCAATAAATTTACAACCTCTACTTCTTAGATGTGAAGTCATTACTCCCCATGGGATAAGCAAATGAAACATATATAATTTCATATTTATGACAATCAACTCATTCAACAATTTACTCATAGGATATAAGCGAAGCACACGAGTAAATGACAAACTACTCCAAAAAGATATAAGTGAAGATCAATGAATAGTTAAATAATTATGCAACTATGTGAAGACTCTCTCTCATTTAAGAATTTCAGATCTTGGTATTGTATTCAAACAGCAAGCAAAACAAAATAAAATGACATTGCAAGGATAGCACAACTCATGTGAAGAAGCAAAAAGTTAGGCTCAACCGATACTAACCGATAGTTGTTGAAGAAGAAAGGTGGGATGCCTATGGGGCATCCCCAAGCTTAGATGCTTGAGACTTCTTGGAATATTATCTTGGGGTACCTTGGGCATCCCCAAGCTTAAACTTTTATGTCTCCTTAATTCCTCTCATATCATGGTTTCTCTTTTTTATCAAAAGCTTCATCCACAACAAACTCAACAAGAACTCATGAGATAGGTTAGTATAAACCAATGCAGAACCTTATCATTTTCTACTGTAACAAATCACTAAAATTATTATTCAACATTGCATACTAAATGCCTCTGCATATTTAATACTCCTATCCTCAAATAGAATCATTAAACAAGCAAACATATGCAAACAATGCAAACATAACAGCAATCTGCCAATACAGTACAGTCTGTAAAGAATGCAAGAATATCAATACTTCCCTAACTCCAAAAATTATGAAATAAAATTCCTACTGTAGTAAATTTATCAGATATCAACATGAAAAAAGTTTCAACATTATATCATTCTCTGACTTTTCTAGGGAATTTTTGCAACAGCGGTAAACTTTCTGTTTTCAAACAGCAACATGTATACTAGAAAAATAACCGTGGTAAAGGCTATCTTTGACTTCTTTATTGAAAGTAAAGATGCAAAACATTATTCTAAATAACAGAAAGCAAATACTAACAAAAGAAAATGATGCTCCAAGAAAAACACATATCATGTGGTGAATAAAAATATAGCTCCAAGTAAAGTTACCGATGGACGAAGACGAAAGAGGGGATGCCTTCCCGGGGCATCCCCAAGCTTAGGCTTTTGGCTATCCTTGAATATTACCTTGGGGTGCCTTGGGCATCCCCAAGCTTAGGCTATTTCCACCCTTTATTCCATAGTCCATAAAGTCTTTACCCAAAACTTGAAAACTTCACAACACAAAACTCAACAGGAAATCTTATAAGCTCCGTTAGTGAAAGAAAACAAAACCACCACATAAGGTACTGTAATGAACTCATTATTTATTTATTGTGGTGTTAAACCTACTGTATTCCAACTTCTCTATGGTTTATAAACTATTTTACTAGCCATAGATGCATCAAAATAAGCAAACAACACACGAAAAACAGAATCTGTCAAAAACAGAACAGTCTGTAGCAATCTGTAACTAACGCAAACTTATGGAACTCTAAAAATCCTACCAAATTAGGACGTCCTAAGAATTTTTTTTATCAATCCATATCAAAAAGAATCAGATCATAATCAAGTTTCTGTGAATTAACAAAACTAATTTACTGTGTGCAAAAGTTTCTGATTTTCAGCAGGATCAACACAACTATCACCGTAAGCTATCCTAAAGGTCTTACTTGGTACTTTATTGAAATAAAAGCTATAAGACATGATTACTACAGTAGCATAATCATGTGAACACACAAAAACAGTAAGGATAAATATTGGGTTGTCTCCCAACAAGTGCTTTTCTTTAATGCCTTTCTAGCTAGGCATGATGATGACAATGATGCTAACGTAAAAGATGAGAATTGGAACATAACAGGAGCATCATGAAGCATATGAATAGCACATTTAAGCCTAACCCACTTCCTATGCATAGGGATTTTGTGAGCAAACAACTTATGGGAACAATAATCAATTAGCATAGGAAGGTAAAACAAGCATAGCTTCAAGATTTCAAGCACGTAGGGAGGAAACTTAATATTTTTGCAATTCCTACAAGCATATGTTCCTCCCTCATAATAATTTTCAGTAGCATCATGAATGAATTCAACAATATAACCAGAACCTAAAGCATTCTTTTCATGATCTACAAGCATAGAATTTTTACTACTCTCCACATAAGCAAAATTCTTCTCATTCGGAATGGTGGGAGTATCATAAGGGACTTGAATACTAAATTTTTTTCCACATTAAAAGAGTAATGTTCAGAAAAAGGGTAATAATAATCATGAAAAGATTTATAAATATAATCATCAATACTTTTTATATCATAAGTTTCATCACAATAATCATCATAAGTAGCAACTTCGTTCTCATCATAATCGGTTGAAACCTCTCCCAAGATAGTGGAATCATCACTAAATAAAGTTGAGACTCTTCCAAATTCACTTTCATGTTCATCACAATAAGATTCAACATCCTCCAAAGTAGTGGGATCACTACATCCTAAAGTTGACACTCTTACAAACCCACTTTCATCAATATAATCATCATAACAATTTTGCATATCAAAACTTGGGATGCTAAAAATATCATCTTCATTAAACATAGCATCCCCAAGCTTGGGACAAACATTAATTTCAGCAAATATATTCTCAAATATTTCATCCTCATCAAACATAGCTTCCCCAAGCTTGGGCCCTTTCATATCATAAGCATAATCACTCTCATCATTAAAAATATGGATAGCACCAATAGTAAAGCAATTATCATCATCATAATGAGTAGTAGGAGAAACATCATTTGGGAGGGATATCTTTTTACCTTTGTTGCTCCTTCTTTTCTTTTTATTCTTCACATTATGTGTGGGTACAACCTTCCTCTTTGAGCTCCTTATTGATGAGATTGGTTGAATAGAAAGTTCCTCCTCGTTACCTGATTCATCATAAGAAATAATAGGAGGATATTGGGAAGTCTATTCCCTTTCATTAGTATTCTCATCATCTTCTATTTGATTTCTTTTCTTTATGTAATTGGAAATATAAGGATTTTCAATGCAATTCACCGCACAATACAAATAAATCTTCTCTAGATCAATATCAAGGAATTTCTTATGGGCAAATTCTGGAAGGTCCTTAAGTAAACGTTTCAATTCTTCATAACTCAAAAGAAAACTAAGTTCATTGTAATGAGTAAGGGAGATTAAATCATCACAATTTTTGGACACGATTCGATCATGAAACAATTTGCATAGGAGATGTAAATGACCACGTTCATTGCAAAGTTCACAAGTACGGCAAAGGAAATTCAAGTTTTCAGCACTCACATTTAGCCTTTCTTGCAACCATTTAGTTTCTAAATGCTTATGCCTCTTGCAATATATATCTTCTCTATTTGGTGTGTTCATGCAATCATGCACTCCACAAAAGTTGACATGCTCATAAGAGATATTTTCATCATGACTAGAGCAATCATCATTAATACTATGGATATTCAAGGAGTTTATACTAACAACATTGCAATCATGCTCATCATTCAAAGATTTAGTACCAAGCATTTTAATGCACTCTTATTCTAGCACTAGAGCAGAATTTTCCTTTCCATCAAACTCACGAAAGATATTAAAAAGACAAAGAGTATGAGATAAACTCAACTCCATTTTTTTGTAGTTTTATTTTATAAACTAAACTAGTGATAAAACAAGAAACAAAAAGATTCAATTGCAAGATCTAAAGATATACCTTCAAGCACTCACCTCCCCGGCAATGGCGCCAGAAAAGAGCTTGATGTCTACTACACAACCTTCTTCTTGTAGACGTTGTTGGGCCTGCAAGTGCACAGGTTTGTAGGACAGTAGCAAATTTCCCTCAAGTGTATGACCTAAGGTTTATCAATCCGTGGGAGGCATAGGATGAAGATGGTCTCTCTCAAACAACCCTGCAACCAAATAACAAAGAGTCTCTTGTGTCCCCAACACACCCAATACAATGGTAAATTGTATAGGTGCACTAGTTTGGCGAAGAGATGGTGATACAAGTGCAAAATAGATAGTAGATATAGGTTTTTGTAATCTGAAAATATAAAAACAGCAAGGTAACTAATGATAAAAGTGAGCGTAAACGGTATTGCAATGGTAGGAAACAAGGCATAGGGTTCATACTTTCACTAGTGCAAGTTCTCTCAACAATAATAACATAGATAGATCATATAACAATCCCTAAACATGCAACAAAGAGTCACTCCAAAGCCACTAATAGCAGAAAACAAACGAAGGGATTATGTTAGGGTATGAAACCACCTCAAAGTTATTCTTTCGGATCAATCTATTAAAGAGTTCGTACTAGAATAACACCTTAAGACACAAATCAACCAAAACCCTAATGTCACCTAGATACTCCATTGTCACCTCAAGTATCCGTGGGCATGATTATACGATATGCACCACACAATCTCAGATTCATCCAACCAACACAAAGTACTTCAAAGAGTGCCCCAAAGTTTCTACCGGAGAGTCAAGAAAACATGTGCCAACCCCTATGCATAGGTTCATGGGCGGAACCCGCAAGTTCGTCACCAAAACATACATCAAGTGTCACGTGATATCCCATTGTCACCATGGATAAACACGGCAAGACATACATCAAGTGTTCTCAAAGTAAAGACTCAATCCGATAAGATAACTTCAAGAGGGAAACTCAATTCATCACAAGAGAGTAGAGGGGGAGAAACATCATAAGATCCAACTATATTAGCAAAGCTCGCGATACATCAAGATCGTGCCATAGAGAGAACACGAGAGAGAGAGAGATCAAACACATAGCTACTGGTACATACCCTCAGCCCCGAGGGTGAACTACTCCCTCCTCGTCATGGATAGCGCCGGGATGATGAAGATGGCCACCGGTGATTGATTCCCCCTCCGGCATGGGCTCCCGGTCATGGATAGCGTAGGGTGCCGGAATGGGCTCCCGAGAGGTTTTTGGTGGCTACAGAGGCTTGCGGCGGCGGAACTCCCGATCTATCTTGATATTCGATGTTTTTAGGGTACGTAGGCTTATATAGGCGAAATAAGTCGGTCAGGAGGTGCTCGAGGGGCCCATGAGACAGGGGGCGCACCCTACGGGGGGGGGGGGGCTCCTATCTCGTGGCTGCCTCGAGGATCTTCTGACGTGAAATCCAAGTCTCCAGGATCGTATTCTTCCAAAAAATCACGCTGCCGAAGGTTTCATTCCGTTTGGACTTCGTTTGATATTCCTTTTCTTCGAAATAATGAAACAGGCAATAAAACGACAATATGGGCTGGGCCTCCGGTTAATAGGTTAGTCCCAAAAGTAATATAAAAGTGTATAATAAAGCCCGTAATCATTCAAAATAGATAATAAAATAGCATGAATGCTTCATAAATTATAGATACGTTGGAGACGTATCAGGGACATGTCTATATCCAATGGGGCACTTAGTACTCACTCTCTACATGTCATCCCAGTCTTGGTACTCTTGTGGTTTCTGTTGTTTGGTCTGGCTAGTAGGTGTATCTGTGTTATCTAACCTTGTTTACGCAGGTTCATTTCTTCCTAAGCCAATTCAAGACCACAAGGTAAGTATATGCATCACAGTCATGTGTATGAGGATTTCTTGCTGATGTACATACTGTTTGCAAGAAGGACTCATGAGCATGAAGGTACATTTCCTATTCACACCATTTGCTCTGATGCATATAGCCAAGATACATGTAACACATTGCTTACTCTGTCATGCTTATGCATTCACATGCTCCTTTATTCCATATTTACATGATTGCATACATGTAGGGGGAGCCTATGCATGTTACATGTCTTTCCAAAGCTTTACTTTTTATTCTCTATATCTTTATCTAAAGCTTTGATGTATGTTGTCATCAATTACCAAAAAGGGGGAGATTGAAAGCACAAGTGCTCCCTGGGTGATTTTGGTAATTAATGTCAACATATCTTTTTTCGGACTAATACTTTTACCTAGTATGTTTCAGATAAGTTCAACAATGGGGTGGCATGGACTAGAGGATGTGGAACCCCTTCAATACGCTAAGGATAAAGGATTGGCTCAAGCTCCAAGCACAAGACTCTACATTTTACTTCTAGTGATCCAAGATCACATTGAGTCCATAGGAAAACCAATACTATTAAGGCTGTGTTTGGTTGGACTTTTGGAACCATCTTATGGCTTTTCAAAGCTACAATCTAACCAAAGGGGTAAAATGAGAAGCAGAAGTTGCAAAATCTATAGCTTCCCCGCAGTGTAATTTTCACAGCGGGTGAACCCCCAACTTCATTGGTGCAGTTTTAGCTGTCCCCTGAAAGTTTCATAGTATTTACCCACGTTTTCCACTGGCAAGTGAAAAACGATTGGATCCTATTCTTCCCGAGTGAGGCATCCACCACAAGAGAAAAAAACCCTGCTCGTTTAACATTGACCCGAGCGACGGCTAGGGTTCCTAGCCGCTACCGCCGGTGCCGCCCATCCGCCGCCGCGCGCCCAGCCACCAGCGCTGCCTCCCGCGTCCGCTGTCCGCCTCCCCGCGGAGACCTCCTTCGTTCTCCACTACTCGGCGCGGCCTCCTCCTTCCTCAAATACCGGCCTGCGCCACCGGAGCAGCAAGGGCCGCCGCCCCTCCACCGCATGCACCCCGCCACCGGCGTCGCCTCCCGTAGCCCTGCCGCGACCTCCTCCATCCGTTCTGCCATGTAGATGCACCCCTTTCCTCCCATTGCCCTTGTCCCCTTCCCATGTCCTGTACCAAGTAGGTTTTTTTTGCTCTGTTGGTGAAAGTGCAACTATCCCTAGGTGGTTTTGGTAATTCATAACAACATATAGCTCATTGAGCTAATGCTATTCCAAGACTATTATTTCAGGAAAGCTCAATGAATGGCATGGCATGGATGATGAAAGTGGATCCCAAAAAATACTAAGGACAAAGGATTGGCTCAAGCTCAAAAGCTCAAGGCTCTTCATTTTACATTTTAGTGATCCAAGATCACATTGAGTCTATAGGAAAAGCCAATACTATCAAGGAGGGATGAGGTGTTGCTTAATGAGCCTCTTGCTTCAATGTGCTTAGTGATATGCTCCAAAAACCCTCAATTACTTTCTCACATCCACATATGACCTAAACCCAAAGTCAAAATCGGTCCCACCAATTCTTTCTATCCGGCACCACCGAGTTCAAATGTCATAGCCACTGCCACAAACCCTAGGCAAATCAGTATTACCGATAGGGATCTCGGTCTCACCGAGATGGGATTGTAATCTCTCTGTTTCCCTTCGTAACGTTTCGGTCTAACCAAAGTGAGCGATTGGTCCCACCGAGATTGCAATGTAAACTCCCTGTTTCCCTTTCGTAACATTTCGGTCTCACCGAAATGAGCAAATCGGTCCCCCCGAGTTTACCTGACCAACTCTCTGGAAAGCTTATTACCAAAATCGGTCTCACCAAGTTTGTGTAATCGGTCTCAGCGAGATTACGTTATGCCCTAACCCTAACCATATTGGTCCTAACGAGTTGCATGTCGGTCCCACCGAAAATCCTAACGGTCACTAGGTTTACTAAATCGGTCCGACCGAGTCTGTTGAATCGATCCCACCGAGTTTGGTAAATTGTGTGTAACAGTTAGATTTTGTGTGGAGGCTATATATACCCCTCCACCTCCTCTTCATTCGTGGAGAGAGCCATAAGAACAAACCTACACTTCCGACTTACCATTTCTGAGAGAGAACCACCTACTCATGTGTTGAGGCCAAGATATTCCATTCCTACCATATGAATCTTGATCTCTAGCCTTCCCCAAGTTGCTTTCCACTCAAATCTTCTTTCCACCAGATCCAAATCCCATGAGAGAGAGTTGAGTGTTGGGGAGACTATCATTTGAAGCACAAGAGCAAGGAGTTCATCATCAACGCACCATTTGTTACTTCTTGGAGAGTGGTGTCTCCTAGATTGGCTAGGTGTCACTTGGGAGCCTCCGACAAGATTGTGGAGTTGAACCAAGGAGTTTGTAAGGGCAAGGAGATCGCCTACTTCGTGAAGATCTACCGCTAGTGAGGCAAGTCCTTCGTGGGCGACGGCCATGGTGGGATAGACAAGGTTGCTTCTTCGTGGACCCTTCGTGGGTGGAGCCCTCCGTGGACTCGCGCAACCGTTACCCTTCGTGGGTTGAAGTCTCCATCAACGTGGATGTACGATAGCACCACCTATCGGAACCACGACAAAAACATCCGTGTCTCCAATTGCGTTTGAATCCTCCAAACCCTTCCCTTTACATTCTTGCAAGTTGCATGCTTTAATTTCCGCTGCTCATATACTCTTTGCATGCTTGCTTGAATTGTGTGATGATTGCTTGACTTGTCCAAAGATAGCTAAAATCTGCCAAACTCTAAAATTGGGAAAAGGTTAAGTTTTTAATTGGTCAAGTAGTCTAATCACCCCCCTCTAGACATACTTCAAGGTCCTACAAGTGGTATCAGAGCTTTGGTCTCCATTTGCTTTGATTTCCATAGCTTTTGGTGGTCATAGCCTTGGTTTCACAACCTAGGAGAGTATGGCGTCTAGCGAGGGAAATTATCACCATAGAGGTCCTTACTTTGATGGTACTAATTTTGCTAGTTGGAAGCATAAGATGAAAATGCATATTCTTGGACATAACCCCGCCGTTTGGGCTATTGTGTGTATTGGCTTGCAAGGTGAATTATTTGATGGGAGAGAGCCGAACCGTGAAGCTAGCGCGGAAGAATTGAAGATGCTGCAATACAATGCTCAAGCTTGTGATATTCTCTTCATTGGCTTGTGCCCCGAAGAATTCAACAACATCAGCCGTCTTGAGAATGCAAAGGAAATTTGGGATACTTTGATTGATATGCATGAAGGTACCGACTCTGTCAAGGAATCCAAGTTGGATGTGCTCCAAAGTCAGTTTGACAAGTTCAAAATGAAGGATGGTGAAGGTGTCGCTGAAATGTACTCTAGGCTTGCTCTTATCACAAATGAGATTGCCGGCTTAGGGAGTGAAGAGATGACCGACAGATTCATCATCAAGAAGATCCTAAGAGCATTGGATGGAAAGTATGATACTGTGTGCACATTGATCCAAATGATGCCAAACTACAAAGATCTCAAGCCAACGGAAGTCATTGGAAGAATTGTTGCTCATGAGATGTCACTCAAGGATAAGGAGGAACTTCACAACAAGTCAAGTGGTGCTTACAAAGCCTCATGTGAAGCCCCACATCATCAAGTGAGAAACAAACCTTCAATGAAGAATTGAGCTTAATGGTGAAGAACTTCAACAAATTCTACAAGAGTAGAAGCAAAGAAAGAAGCTCTAAGTCAAGGTCCTACAATGACAAAAGATCTTCTAGTCGAGAGCGCAATTGCTACAATTGTGGGAGACCCGGACACTACTCCAATGAGTGTACGACACCCTACAAAAGAAGAGAAGATTCTCCAAAAAGAAGAAGCAAAAGAGAAGAATCACCACCAAGAGAGAGGAGGAGTAGAGATGATCGTTATGAACGAAGACCCTCACGGAGAAGCAAGGATTCGGAAAGGAAGGACAAGTCATCAAGGAGCTACACAAAACGAAGACATCAAGCTCATGTTGGTGAATGGGTATCCGGCTCCGACTCCGACAATCACTCCGAGAGAAGCTATCACTCCGACTCTGAATATACTCAAGATGAAGGCGTTGCCGGTCTAGCACTTGTGTCAACCAACTCCTACGACATATTTGACTCACCAAATGAAGGAATTGGAAGATGCTTCATGGCCAAAGGTCCTAAGGTAACACATCCCGAGTATGTTGATTTCAATAGTGATGAAGATGACTTGCTAGGTGATGATGATTTACTTGTTGACAACTCTAGTGATGAATACTATGATGAAACGTCAATTAATCATGGTAAAACAATGACAATGATAAGGTGAAGATTGAGCTTCTAACTAAAGAACTAAACACTCTTAAGTTAGCTCATGAAACTATCTTTGAAGATCATCGAGAACTTTTAAGGGCTCATGAGAAGTTACGTTTTGAAAAGCTCAATCTTGAGCAAGAGCATGAGTTCTTAAAGGCAATCAATGATGATCTCCGTAAGAAAAGTTCTTCTTGCATTGCCAAGCGTTTACTCTTATCTACTTACATGCCTCAAGTCAAGTCTAGTAACAAGTACAAGAAAGATCCTTCCTCAAGTAGTAACAATAACAATGCCAAATCCAATATTGTTGCTTCTAGTAGTTCTATTGATTCCACTAATGATTCTCTTAGCAAGTTACACTTGAGCAAGAAAATAGCTTATTGAAGGGAATTATAGAGAAAGGTGTATACAAGAGCCTTGCCGGGAGTAAGCAATTCGAGGAAATTATACGCAAGCAAGGAAGGCACCGGAAGAATCAAGGTGTTGGTTTTGAACGAAAGTTCAATGCCAATGGAGTTGAGTGGGAAGAAGATCAATACCCCAAGATGAAGTTTGTTCCTCAACAAGAGAAGTATGATCCTACTTCCTTCAAGGGAACACAAGCACAAGATGATCTTCCACCACAAGACCACAAGAACAAAGGCAAGGACAAGCTTCAAGAGGAGATTGATGCATTTGAAGAAGCACCTAAGGCCTTGGTCAAGTGGGTTCCCAAGACTACATCAAGTTGTACTTCATCAAGTACAACTACAACTCCAAGTATTCCCATCAAGATGATGTGGATCCCGAAGAAGAAGAACTAGAGAGTTCTTGAGGGTGACTCCGCCAACATTCTTCACTCATATCATTATGGCAAGGACAAGTGCAATCAACTTCCACATCTTGCACTAGTTCAAGGAGTCACAAACCCTCTTGTTGGTAAGGCAAGGGACAAGGTAACCTAATGATTTCATGGACATCATCTTGTGTGTGCATCACTCTATGTATATGGATATTCTTGTTTGTTACTTGTGGGACTAACCCATGTAGGTATTGAAAGTGCAACTCACTCCAAAGGATTGCTCCAAATGATCTACATCAACATTGAGCATCCACATCTTCAACACCTACATGAAGTCATCATCGACAAAACCCAAGGTTAGTTCATCCCTCTAAAGGGGGATCTCACATCTAGGGGGAGCTTAACTCTAAGAATTGAGTCAAAGCAACTCTGATGGTGTGAACACATCAATGCATTATGTAAAAGTGGTAACCCCACTTGAGCTTAAACGATGAGTATGACATATGATCAAATGTTCTCATTTGACTCCTAAGTCAATATACTCATATATAGATGAACTAGTCATCGCCAATTGTTTGATAGATGCTAGAATGGGTTGTGCATGCTTTGCCACATATTTCATTTGCCATTTTATTGTGTGAGCATGTTGGTTGCATATTTTACTCATTCGAGGACATCCACTTGTTGCTTTGATTGATTGGCTTCTTTTTCTTTGGCCAAGTGGATGGACAAGAATGCCTAAGAACCTTCTCTAGCTATCTATGCTTTTCTCGTCTCAAACTCTATTCATGCTACATCACAAAATTTGATCAAGTCAGATTCGAACCACTCTGTGTGAGGAGCACTCGGAGTCCCCGATTTGTCATAGACTTAAACTTCCAAAACTTCTTTGTGATTCTCGGTCTGACCGATTCCTCCATTTCGGTCCTACTGAGATCACTAAGTTGATCTAGGTTTTCAATCTCGGTGCAACCGATTTGAACTCTTCGGTCACACCGAGTTGCTGTAACTGTATACAGTTATGCATCTCGGTGCCACCGAGTTGTTCCACTCGGTCACACCGACAGTGTTGGGCTATATATACTCACGGGCAAAAATTTGGAAATTTTCTCCAAACCCCTTCGCCCATGCATAGCTCGCTCTGCCTACTAGGTCTCCGGATCGTCTCCTCGTCGCCAGCCACCCCCTGTCACTGGTCTTCGCCGCCGTCAACGGAATTCACCCGCGCCGTTGCCGCCGTAGCGAGTTCATCGCCAAGCTAGGGTATGGACTCGATCACAGTGCTATCCCCGTCCGATTCCTAGCACATTGTGTTCATTATGATTCTTGCCACGATTGAAACACTCCTATCCAGTCAATACAATCCTTAGAATAGATGCGATTTGAAAATTTAGGGTTAGGTTTCCGCCGAAACCATCTCGGACCCACCGAGTTGAAAAACTCGGTCCCACCGATTTGGCTAACGCCATTGCACTAGGAACTCTCGGTCTGACCGAGAATTGCTAACCGGTGTGACCGATTTTAGAACTTTGTGAAACCCTAGCAGTCTCGGTGCCATCGAACTATGACTCGGTCCGACCGAGTTCACCAGTTTAGGTTCCAAAACTACTTCAGTATCACCGAGTTTGAAAATTGGTTGATCCGAAATGCTTTCTATGGAAAACTAAAACTAAGTTTTTGAATCATTCTTTTGCAAAAAATCTCTGCATTTTGTGATTCTCATCCATTCTATCTCATCTATAACTATTCACAGGGTCAGCAGTCAGTGATAGTCAGAACAAGTCAGAAGAACACAATCACATGAGTGAGGGCACTAGTCCCTCTAGCACTTCAGATGATGGCAGCAGGAGCACCCCAAGCAATTTTCCTAAAGCTACCACCAAGACAAGGAAGAAGAGAACCTCAGAATATGAGGATGAGGATTATACGGCAGAAGAAGATGAGGCTACTTCCAAGAAGGTAGTGCTCAAAAAGGAGTATGCCTCAGCAAAGAACACAAAGCCTGGACTCAATAGGAAGGTCCCTGCCAAGAGGACACCTATGCTGAAGGTCAGAGGATCAAATCAAGTACCTGAAAAGCCTGATCCCAAAGAGGCACCTGCTAGAAGAGTTACAACTTCCAAACCCAAGAAAGTTCCCACTGGAGAAACTATGAAGTTTACCATTGAGTCAGAAGATGAAGCTGCTGGTCAAGATAAGAAGAAGAAGAGAGTCAGAACCATTACTGCCAAGGTTCTTGGCAACCCCTCTATGAGGAGAGACTCTGAAGAAGAAGAAGAAGAGGTCGCTGCACCAGCACCCAAGGCACAAAAGCTGATGGGTGATGCTATAAAGTCAGGGGCTGGAACATCAAAGCCCAAAGAAGCACTCAAAGCTGCCCCCAAGCCCAAGATTGCACCAAAGAGGAATACCAGGAGTATTCCAGCTGCTGAGAAGAACAAGGCCCCAGTGCCTAAAGTTGCTGATGAGGAAGATGATGAAGGACAAGTCCCGAGGAAGCTGAAGCCAAGATTCCAGACCACAATGATGCTCATCCTGTGGCTGAGAACATGAAGTTAAGAAAGGATGCAGGACTCAGACTGTGGAGGATGTCAGATCCATATGCTACTAGGAGAAGGACTGCTGTTGATTACATGTTCCACACTAAGGAACAACATGATTTCTATGAGACATTGCTGCTGGACAAGAAACCTATAGTGTGTGATATGAGGTGGGTCGACTAGACCTACATGAAGGAAAATGAAGAACACTATCCTGGAGTGCAAGACAGTTTCATTGCTTGTGGAGTTGCAGACTTTGTTGGGCAGAAGCTCACAAAGTGGAATGATGAGCTCATTATGCAATTCTACTCCACAGCACACTTCTATCCAGATGGCAGGATAGTTTGGATGTCTGAAGGTACAAGGTACCGGTCAACCATTGAGGAATGGGCCAATCTGATCAATGCCCCAAAGGAGAGTGAAGATGACTTGGATGTCTATGCCAAGAAGAAGATGGATCACAATACCATGGCCCATATGTACAAGGAAATCCCAGATGCTGTAGTTGAGACACATAAGTTTGGGTCAGTTCATTTTCTTCTGTCAGGGCTGCCAACGATCAACTGGATCCTAAGGCACACTCTATTGCCCAAGTCAGGTGACCACAACATGATTAGAGGGCATGCTATCAACTTGCTACACTTGTTTGATGTGCCACAAAAATTCAAGGTCATGAGCCTCATTGTTGAGACCATTAAGAGGACAGCAGCAGACCAGAAGAGAAGTTGTGGGTATGCCCCACAGATTCAGGAGTTGATTAACTCAAAGATGGGCACAGGCACATACTTGCTGGACAAAGAACATTTTGCTATCTATCCAGACTTTGAGGACAATCAAGTTGTGATGAATGAGAATGAACCATCATCAGTACAAGCTCAAGAGAAGAAGGAGAAAGCAAAGAAAGAGAAGGCTGCCAAGATGCCAACTCAAGAGGAGGCATCTGAGTACTTTTTGAAGAACAAGCAGGATCAGCTTGGTTGCTTGATAGCATCAACACTAAGGATTGAGAAGGGGTTGGCCACCCTAACTCAAAACCAGGAGAGCCTGGAAAGAATCATGGAACAAAAAATCTATGATCTAGATGTCAAAGTAACTGAGATTCAGTCAGTTGTGGAGCAGCTCCAGGATAACATGCAGGAGAGGAAGGGCAAGACAACCACTGATGCATTTGCCAGAGTGCCTAGAGCTCAGAGATCAGCTGCAGTGCCTGTGACAGACACCAGAGCCACATCATCTACACCAGCTACAGCTCCTACAGCTCCAGTGCAACCAGCTCCAGCACCAACTCCTCCAGCTCCATCCACCTCAACTGAAGCCTTCGTCCAAGGAGCCATCACTACACCACCACCTGAAGATCAAGCCTGAGAGTCGATCTAGCACTATGCATTTTCTATGAACTTTTTGGTAACTTGTTGCCAAAGGGGGAGAAAAATGTATAGATCATAGGCTTCGAGAGAGAGTGTGTTGCTTTTGTTCTCTCTTGCTTTGGTGGTTAAACTTTGTTTGCTTTTGATTGCTTGAGATACTATGCTATTATCTGTGAGACATTGATGATCATGTGTTTGATCATAAGCTACACTTATGCTTGTTAGATGATATTATCTTATCTATCCTTATATGATCATTCACTTTTCTTGGTGATGAGTGCATGTATTCAATCATTATTATTTTGAGCGCTCCACCAAGATGTATGTGACATGGAAGAGTAACCCATGAGCCTAATTCCTTGTGCATTTGCAGTCCAAAGCAAATCTTAAACTATGCACAAATTTAGGGGGAGCTCTTGCTTATCACATACTTCTCAAAGCGACGATGTTTTTCAATCTTATTATCATTTATCGAAGCTTTGATCTATATGTTGTCATCAATTACCAAAAAGGGGGAGATTGAATGTGCAACTATCCCTAGGTGGTTTTGGTAATTCATAACAACATATAGCTCATTGAGCTAATGCTATTCCAAGACTATTATTTCAGGAAAGCTCAATGAATGGCATGGCATGGATGATGAAAGTGGATCCCTCAAAATACTAAGGACAAAGGATTGGCTCAAGCTCAAAAGCTCAAAACTCTTCATTTTACATTTTAGTGATCCAAGATCACATTGAGTCTATAGGAAAAACAATACTATCAAGGAGGGATTATGTGTTGCTTAATGAGCCTCTTGCTTCAATGTGCTTAGTGATATGCTCCCAAAACCCTCAACTACTTTCTCACATCCACATATGACTGTTGGAGATATGCCCTAGAGGCAATCATGTGATAATGATATTTCCATATGTATTCATGAGTCCTTTGTATTGTCCTTGAACATCATCAATGATATGTACCAATAAGTATGTGACTTATTTGTGGAACTATGTATTGTATGATGATTGTTTTAATGGTCCCTAGTTGATAAGGTTATGCGGACACATATCCTTGACTAGTATACAACTCGGTTGATGACTATGTTTCACAAGTCATGTGCATGGAGATGCTAAACCGATAGTATGGGCTAGGGGATGGAGATCACCGAGCCGGATAGACCCACTTTGGGACACAGCGAGATATAGTCATCTGTTAGTCTCAAGTGCAATGTCTATGCCATGTCCTAGACCTGAGGTCCTCGCATGTTCTCGGGATGAGGATCGACTCACTTAGGGTCTATCAAACGCTACTCCGTAACTGGGTAGTTATAAAGGTAGCTTTCGGGTGAGTCGTGAGACATGCCGCGAGACATGGTGAACCAAGATGGGATTTGCCCCTCCTATTTGGAGAGATATTCTCTGGGCCCTCTTGAGTGATTAGATTCAGAAAGCATGGCCATGCAACTTGGGTTAAGTGTTAACCCAGTTCGGAAATCTGTATCATGGTTTCGAGTAGAGAGGTCGAGCTATCACAAGGGTGACAAGTACTCGCCTTGAGCTCGACAACAAATATCGTGAGGCAAAAGGAATGGTGCATACGCCACATTGTTGAGGTTCGTCAAACGACTTTACGCCCACATGGGAGTTGGCACGTTCTGCTAGGAGCCGCTACCAACTATCGACTCTGGTCGTGTCCATGTGTACTTGAACCTATAGGGTCGCACAATTAAGGGGCTGCAGCCCATTCGGATTGGATCCGAGTGGAAAAATGGATGTGGACTCCTAGTGGGCTCAAGTGTTGAGCCCACCTCGGAAGTCTATATAAAGGGGAGTGGGCACACCACTTAGGGTTGATCGGATTGAACCCTGGTTAGCCACCGCCACTCCCACGCCCATGCCGCGCGACCGGACCTAGCAGGCCGCCGCTCGACGCTGCTCCCCGTACGTGTGGATACCTTGGAGGCATCGCATTTGTAGTGCTTGGACGAATCGTTCAAGGGAACCGCGAGGTGCCGTTCGCGGGAGATCACCATTCACGGGTCTTTGCTGTTCGCGAGAGATCGGCAACGCAAGGAGGAGACGGCCCGGGAGATCGGCTACATGCATCACCAACTCTACTTCCGCTGCGGTGACTGCGCGTCTAGTGGTAAACCCGATCCCCTGATCTATTTCTAGCAGCATGATCTTGGGTGCGCGGTAGAAAATTTTATTTGACGCTAGTGTAGCGTACCGCATGTTCCAACAATGACCTAAACCCAAAGTCAAAATTGGTCCCACCAATTCTTTCTATCCGGCACCACCGAGTTCAAATGTCACAGCCACTGCCACAAACCCTAGGCAAATCAGTATTACCGATAGGGATCTCGGTCTCACCGAGATGGGATTGTAATCTCTCTGTTTCCCTTCGTAACGTTTCGGTCTAACCGAAGTGAGCGATTGGTCCCACTGAGATTGCAATGTAAACTCCCTGTTTCCCTTTCGTAACATTTCGGTCTCACCGAAATGAGCAAATCGGTCCCCCCGAGTTTACCTGACCAACTCTCTGGAAAGCTTATTACCAAAATCGGTCTCACCGAGTTTGTGTAATCGGTCTCAGCGAGATTACGTTATGCCCTAACCCTAACCATATTGGTCCTAACGAGTTGCATGTCGGTCCCACCGAAAATCCTAACGGTCACTAGGTTTACTAAATCGGTCCGACCGAGTCTGTTGAATCGATCCCACCGAGTTTGGTAAATTGTGTGTAACAGATAGATTTTGTGTGGAGGCTATATATACCCCTCCACCTCCTCTTCATTCGTGGAGAGAGCCATAAGAACAAACCTACACTTCCGACTTACCATTTCTGAGAGAGAACCACCTACTCATGTGTTGAGGCCAAGATATTCCATTCCTACCATATAAATCTTGATCTCTAGCCTTCCCCAAGTTGCTTTCCACTCAAATCTTCTTTCCACCAGATCCAAATCCCATGAGAGAGAGTTGAGTGTTGGGGAGACTATCATTTGAAGCACAAGAGCAAGGAGTTCATCATCAACGCACCATTTGTTACTTCTTGGAGAGTGGTGTCTCCTAGATTGGCTAGGTGTCACTTGGGAGCCTCCGACAAGATTGTGGAGTTGAACCAAGGAGTTTGTAAGGGCAAGGAGATCGCCTACTTCGTGAAGATCTACCGCTAGTGAGGCAAGTCCTTCGTGGGCGATGGCCATGGTGGGATAGACAAGGTTGCTTCTTCATGGACCCTTCGTGGGTGGAGCCCTCCGTGGACTCGCGCAACCTTACCCTTCGTGGGTTGAAGTCTCCATCAACGTGGATGTACGATAGCACCACCTATCGGAACCACGACAAAAACATCCGTGTCTCCAATTGCGTTTGAATCCTCCAAACCCTTCCCTTTACATTCTTGCAAGTTGCATGCTTTAATTTCCGCTGCTCATATACTCTTTGCATGCTTGCTTGAATTGTGTGATGATTGCTTGACTTGTCCAAAGATAGCTAAAATCTGCCAAACTCTAAAATTGGGAAAAGGTTAAGTTTTTAATTGGTCAAGTAGTCTAATCACCCCCCTCTAGACATACTTCAAGGTCCTACAAGTGGTATTAGAGATTTGGTCTCCATTTGCTTTGATTTCCATATCTTTTGGTGGTCATAGCCTTGGTTTCACAACCTAGGAGAGTATGGCGTCTAGCGAGGGAAATTATCACCATAGAGGTCCTTACTTTGATGGTACTAATTTTGCTAGTTGGAAGCATAAGATGAAAATGCATATTCTTGGACATAACCCTGCCGTTTGGGCTATTGTGTGTATTGGCTTGCAAGGTGAATTCTTTGATGGGAGAGAGCCGAACCGTGAAGCTAGCGCGGAAGAATTGAAGATGCTGCAATACAACGCTCAAGCTTGTGATATCCTCTTCAATGGCTTGTGCCCCGAAGAATTCAACAAAATCAGCCGTCTTGAGAATGCAAAGGAAATTTGGGATACTTTGATTGATATGCATGAAGGTACCGACTCCGTCAAGGAATCCAAGTTGGATGTGCTCCAAAGTCAGTTTGACAAGTTCAAAATGAAGGATGGTGAAGGAGTCGCTGAAATGTACTCTAGGCTTGCACTTATCACAAATGAGATTGCCGACTTAGGGAGTGAAGAGATGACCGACAGATTCATCATCAAGAAGATCCTAAGAGCATTGGATGGAAAGTATGATACTGTGTGTACATTGATCCAAATGATGCCAAACTACAAAGATCTCAAGCCAACGGAAGTCATTGGAAGAATTATTGCTCATGAGATGTCACTCAAGGACAAGGAGGAACTTCACAACAAGTCAAGTGGTGCTTACAAAGCCTCATGTGAAGCCCCACATCATCAAGTGAGAAACAAACCTTCAATGAAGAATTGAGCTTAATGGTGAAGAACTTCAACAAATTCTACAAGAGTACAAGCAAAGAAAGAAGCTCTAAGTCAAGGTCCTACAATGACAAAAGATCTTCTATTCGAGAGCGCAATTGCTACAATTGTGGTAGACCCGAACACTACTCCAATGAGTGTACGACATCCTACAAAAGAAGAGAAGATTCTCCAAAAAGAAGAAGCAAAAGAGAAGAATCACCACCAAGAGAGAGGAGGAGTAGAGATGATCGTTATGAACGAAGACCCTCACGGAGAAGCAAGGATTTGGAAAGGAAGGACAAGTCATCAAGGAGCTACACAAAACGAAGACATCAAGCTCATGTTGGTGAATGGGTATCCGGCTCCGACTCCGACAATCACTCCGAGAGAAGCTATCACTCCGACTCCGAATATACTCAAGATGAAGGTGTTGCCGGTCTAGCACTTGTGTCAACCAACTCCTACGACATATTTGACTCACCAAATGAAGGAATTGGAAGATGCTTCATGGCCAAAGGTCCTAAGGTAACACATCCCGAGTATGTTGATTTCAATAGTGATGAAGATGACTTGCTAGGTGATGATGATTTACTTGTTGACAACTCTAGTGATGAATACTATGATGAAACGTCAATTAATCATGCTAAAATGAATGACAAGGATAAGGAGAAGATTGAGCTTCTAACTAAAGAACTAAACACTCTTAAGTTAGCTCATGAAACTATATTCGAAGATCATCGAGAACTTTTAAGGGCTCATGAGAAGTTACGCTTTGAAAAGGTCAATCTTTAGCAAGAGCATGAGTTCTTAAAGGCAATCGATGACGATCTCCGTAAGAAAAGTTCTTCTTACATTGCCAAGCGTTTACTCTTATCTACTTACATGCCTCAAGTCAAGTCTAGTAATAAGTACAAGAAAGATCCTTCCTCTAGTAGTAACAATAACAATGCCAAATCCAATATTGTTGCTTCTAGTAGTTCTATTGATTCCACTAATGATTCTCTTAGCCAAGTTACACTTGAGCAAGAAAATAGCTTATTGAAGGGAATTATAGAGAAAGGTGTATACAAGAGCCTTGCCGGGAGTAAGCAATTCGAGGAAATTATACGCAAGCAAGGAAGGCACCGGAAGAATCAAGGTGTTGGTTTTGAACGAAAGTTCAATGCCAATGGAGTTGAGTGGGAAGAAGATCAATACCCCAAGATGAAGTTTGTTCCTCAACAAGAGAAGTATGATCCTACTTCCTTCAAGGGAACACAAGCACAAGATGATCTTCCACCACAAGACCACAAGAACAAAGGCAAGGACAAGCTTCAAGAGGAGATTGATGCATTTGAAGAAGCACCTAAGGCCTTGGTCAAGTGGGTTCCCAAGACTACATCAAGTTGTACTTCATCAAGTACAACTACAACTCCAAGTATTCCCATCAAGATGATGTGGATCCCGAAGAAGAAGAACTAGAGAGTTCTTGAGGGTGACTCCGCCAACATTCTTCACTCATATCATTATGGCAAGGACAAGTGCAATCAACTTCCACATCTTGCACTAGTTCAAGGAGTCACAAACCCTCTTGTTGGTAAGGCAAGGGACAAGGTAACCTAATGATTTCATGGACATCATCTTGTGTGTGCATCACTCTATGTATATGGATATTCTTGTTTGTTACTTGTGGGACTAACCCATGTAGGTATTGAAAGTGCAACTCACTCCAAAGGATTGCTCCAAATGATCTACATCAACATTGAGCATCCACATCTTCAACACCTACATGAAGTCATCATCGACAAAACCCAAGGTTAGTTCATCCCTCTAAAGGGGGATCTCACATCTAGGGGGAGCTTAACTCTAAGAATTGAGTCAAAGCAACTCTAATGGTGTGAACACATCAATGCATTATGTAAAAGTGGTAACCCCACTTGAGCTTAAACGATGAGTATGACCTATGATCAAATGTTCTCATTTGACTCCTAAGTCAATATACTCATATATAGATGACCTAGTCATCGCCAATTGTTTGATAGATGCTAGAATGGGTTGTGCATGCTTTGCCACATATTTCATTTGCCATTTTATTGTGTGAGCATGTTGGTTGCATATTTTACTCATTCGAGGACATCCACTTGTTGCTTTGATTGATTGGCTTCTTTTTCTTTGGCCAAGTGGATGGACAAGAATGCCTAAGAACCTTCTCTAGCTATCTATGCTTTTCTCGTCTCAAACTCTATTCATGCTACATCACAAAATTTGATCAAGTCAGATTCGAACCACTCTGTGTGAGGAGCACTCGGAGTCCCCGATTTGTCATAGACTTAAACTTCCAAAACTTCTTTGTGATTCTCGGTCTGACCGATTCCTCCATTTCGGTCCTACTGAGATCACTAAGTTGATCTAGGTTTTCAATCTCGGTGCAACCGATTTGAACTCTTCGGTCACACCGAGTTGCTGTAACTGTATACAGTTATGCATCTCGGTGCCACCGAGTTGTTCCACTCGGTCACACCGACAGTGTTGGGCTATATATACTCACGGGCAAAAATTTGGAAATTTTCTCCAAACCCCTTCGCCCATGCATAGCTCGCTCTGCCTACTAGGTCTCCGGATCGTCTCCTCGTCGCCAGCCACCCCCTGTCACTGGTCTTCGCCGCCGTCAACGGAATTCACCCGCGCCGTTGCCGCCGTAGCGAGTTCATCGCCAAGCTAGGGTATGGACTCGATCACAGTGCTATCCCCGTCCGATTCCTAGCACATTGTGTTCATTATGATTCTTGCCACGATTGAAACACTCCTATCCAGTCAATACAATCCTTAGAATAGATGCGATTTGAAAATTTAGGGTTAGGTTTCCGCCGAAACCATCTCGGACCCACCGAGTTGAAAAACTCGGTCCCACCGATTTGGCTAACGCCATTGCACTAGGAACTCTCGGTCTGACCGAGAATTGCTAATCGGTGTGACCGATTTTAGAACTTTGTGAAACCCTAGCAGTCTCGGTGCCATCGAACTATGACTCGGTCCGACCGAGTTCACCAGTTTAGGTTCCAAAACTACTTCAGTATCACCGAGTTTGAAAATCGGTTGATCCGAAATGCTTTCTATGGAAAACTAAAACTAAGTTTTTGAATCATTCTTTTGCAAAAAATCTCTGCATTTTGTGATTCTCATCCATTCTATCTCATCTATAACTATTCACAGGGTCAGCAGTCAGTGATAGTCAGAACAAGTCAGAAGAACACAATCACATGAGTGAGGGCACTAGTCCCTCTAGCACTTCAGATGATGGCAGCAGGAGCACCCCAAGCAATTTGCCTAAAGCTACCACCAAGACAAGGAAGAAGAGAACCTCAGAATATGAGGATGAGGATTATACGGCAGAAGAAGATGAGGCTACTTCCAAGAAGGTAGTGCTCAAAAAGGAGTATGCCTCAGCAAAGAACACAAAGCCTGGACTCAATAGGAAGGTCCCTGCCAAGAGGACACCTATGCTGAAGGTCAGAGGATCAAATCAAGTACCTGAAAAGCCTGATCCCAAAGAGGCACCTGCTAGAAGAGTTACAACTTCCAAACCCAAGAAAGTTCCCACTGGAGAAACTATGAAGTTTACCATTGAGTCAGAAGATGAAGCTGCTGGTCAAGATAAGAAGAAGAAGAGAGTCAGAACCATTACTGCCAAGGTTCTTGGCAACCCCTCTATGAGGAGAGACTCTGAAGAAGAAGAAGAAGAGGTCGCTGCACCAGCACCCAAGGCACAAAAGCTGATGGGTGATGCTATAAAGTCAGGGGCTGGAACATCAAAGCCCAAAGAAGCACTCAAAGCTGCCCCCAAGCCCAAGATTGCACCAAAGAGGAATACCAGGAGTATTCCAGCTGCTGAGAAGAACAAGGCCCCAGTGCCTAAAGTTGCTGATGAGGAAGATGATGAAGGACAAGTCCCGAGGAAGCTGAAGCCAAGATTCCAGACCACAATGATGCTCATCCTGTGGCTGAGAACATGAAGTTAAGAAAGGATGCAGGACTCAGACTGTGGAGGATGTCAGATCCATATGCTACCAGGAGAAGGACTGATGTTGATTACAGGTTCCACACTAAGGAACAACAGGATTTCTATGAGACAGTGCTGTTGGACAAGAAACCTATAGTGTGTGATATGAGGTGGGTCGACTGGACCTACATGAAGGAAAATGAAGAACACTATCCTGGAGTGCAAGACAATTTTGTTGCTTCTAGAGTTGCAGACTTTGTTGGGCAGAATCTCACAAAGTGGAATGATGAGCTCATTATGCAATTCTACTCCACATCACACTTCTATTCAGATGTCAGGATAGTTTGGATGTCTGAAGGTACAAGGTACCAGTCAACATTAGAGGAATGAGCAAATCTGATAAATGCCCCAAAGTAGAGTGAAGATGACTTGGATGTCTATGCCAAGAAGAAGATGGATCACAATACCATGGCTCATATGTACAAGGAAATCCCTGATGCTGCAGTTGAGACACATAATTTTGGGTCAGTTCATTTTCTTCTGTCAGGGCTGCCAACAATTAACTGGATTCTAAGGCACACTCTATTGCCCAAGTTAGGTGACCACAACATGATTAGAGGGCATGCTATCAACTTGGTACACTTGTTTGATGTGCCACAAAAATTCAAGGTCATGTGCCTCATTGTTGAGACCATTAAGAGGACATCAGCAGACCAGAAGAGAAGTTGTGGGTATGCCCCACAGATTCAGGAGTTGATTAACTCAAAGATGGGCACAGGAACATACTTGTTGGATAAGGAACATTTTGCTATCTATCCAGATTTTGAGGACAATCAAGTTGTGACGAATGAGAATGAACCATCATCAGTGCAAGCTCAAGAGAAGAAGGAGAAAGCAAAGAAAGAGAAGGCTGCCAAGATGCCAACTCAAGAGGAGGCATCTGAGTACTTTTTAAAGAACAAGCAGGAGCAGCTTGGTTACTTGATAGCATCAACACTGAGGATTGAGAATGGGTTGGCCACCCTAACTCAAAACCAGGAGAGCCTGGAAAGGATCAAGGAACAAAAATTCTATGATCTAGATGTCAAAGTAACTGAGATTCAGTCAGTTGTGGAGCAGCTACAGGATGACATGCAGGAGAGGAAGGGCAAGACAACCAGTGATGCATTTGCCAGAGTGCCTAGAGCTCAGAGGTCAGCTGCAATGCCTATGACAGACACCGGAGCCACATCATCTGCACCAGCTACAGCTCCTACAGCTCCAGTGCAATTAGCTCCAGCACCAACTCCTCCAGCTCCATCCACCTCAACTGAAGCCTTCGTCCAAGGAGCCATCACTACACCACCACCTGAAGATCAAGCCTGAGAGTCGATCTAGCACTATGCATTTTCTATGAACTTTTTGGTAACTTGTTGCCAAAGGGGGAGAAAAATGTATAGATCATAGGCTTCGAGAGAGAGTGTGTTGCTTTTGTTCTCTCTTGCTTTGGTGGTTAAACTTTGTTTGCTTTTGATTGCTTGAGATACTATGCTATTATCTGTGAGACATTGATGATCATGTGTTTGATCATAAGCTACACTTATGCTTGTTAGATGATATTATCTTATCTATCCTTATATGATCATTCACTTTTCTTGGTGATGAGTGCATGTATTCAATCATTATTATTTTGAGCGCTCCACCAAGATGTATGTGACATGGAAGAGTAACCCTAATTCCTTGTGCATTTGCAGTCCAAAGCAAATCTTAAACTATGCACAAATTTAGGGGGAGCTCTTGCTTATCACATACTTCTCAAAGCGACGATGTTTTTCAATCTTATTATCATTTATCGAAGCTTTGATCTATATGTTGTCATCAATTACCAAAAAGGGGGAGATTGAATGTGCAACTATCCCTAGGTGGTTTTGGTAATTCATAACAACATATAGCTCATTGAGCTAATGCTATTCCAAGACTATTATTTCAGGAAAGCTCAATGAATGGCATGGCATGGATGATGAAAGTGGATCCCTCAAAATACTAAGGACAAAGGATTGGCTCAAGCTCAAAAGCTCAAAACTCTTCATTTTACATTTTAGTGATCCAAGATCACATTGAGTCTATAGGAAAAACAATACTATCAAGGAGGGATTATGTGTTGCTTAATGAGCCTCTTGCTTCAATGTGCTTAGTGATATGCTCCCAAAACCCTCAACTACTTTCTCACATCCACATATGACTGTTGGAGATATGCCCTAGAGGCAATCATGTGATAATGATATTTCCATATGTATTCATGAGTCCTTTGTATTGTCCTTGAACATCATCAATGATATGTACCAATAAGTATGTGACTTATTTGTGGAACTATGTATTGTATGATGATTGTTTTAATGGTCCCTAGTTGATAAGGTTATGCGGACACATATCCTTGACTAGTATACAACTCGGTTGATGACTATGTTTCACAAGTCATGTGCATGGAGATGCTAAACCGATAGTATGGGCTAGGGGATGGAGATCACCGAGCCGGATAGACCCACTTTGGGACACAGCGAGATATAGTCATCTGTTAGTCTCAAGTGCAATGTCTATGCCATGTCCTAGACCTGAGGTCCTCGCATGTTCTCGGGATGAGGATCGACTCACTTAGGGTCTATCAAACGCTACTCCGTAACTGGGTAGTTATAAAGGTAGCTTTCGGGTGAGTCGTGAGACATGCCGCGAGACATGGTGAACCAAGATGGGATTTGCCCCTCCTATTTGGAGAGATATTCTCTGGGCCCTCTTGAGTGATTAGATTCAGAAAGCATGGCCATGCAACTTGGGTTAAGTGTTAACCCAGTTCGGAAATCTGTATCATGGTTTCGAGTAGAGAGGTCGAGCTATCACAAGGGTGACAAGTACTCGCCTTGAGCTCGACAACAAATATCGTGAGGCAAAAGGAATGGTGCATACGCCACATTGTTGAGGTTCGTCAAACGACTTTACGCCCACATGGGAGTTGGCACGTTCTGCTAGGAGCCGCTACCAACTATCGACTCTGGTCGTGTCCATGTGTACTTGAACCTATAGGGTCGCACAATTAAGGGGCTGCAGCCCATTCGGATTGGATCCGAGTGGAAAAATGGATGTGGACTCCTAGTGGGCTCAAGTGTTGAGCCCACCTCGGAAGTCTATATAAAGGGGAGTGGGCACACCACTTAGGGTTGATCGGATTGAACCCTGGTTAGCCACCGCCACTCCCCACGCCCATGCCGCGCGACCGGACCTAGCAGGCCGCCGCTCGACGCTGCTCCCCGTACGTGCGGATACCTTGGAGGCATCGCATTTGTAGTGCTTGGACGAATCGTTCAAGGGAACCGCGAGGTGCCGTTCGCGGGAGATCACCATTCACGGGTCTTTGCTGTTCGCGAGAGATCGGCAACGCAAGGAGGAGACGGCCCGGGAGATCGGCTACATGCATCACCAACTCTACTTCCGCTGCGGTGACTGCGCGTCTAGTGGTAAACCCGATCCCGTGATCTATTTCTAGCAGCATGATCTTGGGTGCGCGGTAGAAAATTTTATTTGACGCTAGTGTAGCGTACCGCATGTTCCAACAATGACCTAAACCCAAAGTCAAAATTGGTCCCACCAATTCTTTCTATCCGGCACCACCGAGTTCAAATGTCACAGCCACTGCCACAAACCCTAGGCAAATCGGTCTTACCGATAGGGATCTCGGTCTCACCGAGATGGGATTGTAATCTCTCTGTTTCCCTTCGTAACCTTTTGGTCTAACCGAAGTGAGCGATCGGTCCCACCGAGATTGCAATGTAAACTCCCTGTTTCCCTTTCGTAACATTTCGGTCTCACCGAAATGAGCTAATTGGTCCCGCCAAGTTTACCTGACCAACTCTCTGGAAAGCTTATTACCAAAATCAGTCTCACCGAGTTTGTGTAATCGGTCTCACCGACATTACGTTATGCCCTAACCCTAACCATATCGGTCCTACCGAGTTGCATGTCGGTCCCACCGAAAATCCTAACGGTCACTAGGTTTACTAAATCGGTCCGACCGAGTCTGTTGAATCGGTCCGACCGAGTCTGTTGAATCGGTCCCACCGAGTTTGGTAAATTGTGTGTAACGGTTAGATTTTGTGTGGAGGCTATATATACCCCTCCACCTCCTCTTCATTCGTGGAGAGAGCCATCAGAACAAACCTACACTTCCAACTTACAATTTCTGAGAGAGAACCACCTACTCATGTGTTGAGGCCAAGATATTCCATTCCTACCATATGAATCTTGATCTCTAGCCTTCCCCAAGTTGCTTTCCACTCAAATCTTCTTTCCACCAGATCCAAATCCCATGAGAGAGAGTTGAGTGTTGGGGAGACTATCATTTGAAGCACAAGAGCAAGGAGTTCATCATCAACGCACCATTTGTTACTTCTTGGAGAGTGGTGTCTCCTAGATTGGCTAGGTGTCACTTGGGAGCCTCCGACAAGATTGTGGAGTTGAACCAAGGAGTTTGTAAGGGCAAGGAGATCGCCTATATCGTGAAGATCTACCGCTAGTGAGGCAAGTCCTTCGTGGGCGACGGCCATGGTGGGATAGACAAGGTTGCTTCTTCGTGGACCCTTCGTGGGTGGAGCCCTTTTTGGACTCACGCAACCGTTACCCTTCGTGGGTTGAAGTCTCCATCAACGTGGATGTACGATAGCACCACCTATCGGAACCACGACAAAAACATCCGTGTCTCCAATTGCGTTTGAATCCTCCAAACCCTTCCCTTTACATTCTTGCAAGTTGCATGCTTTACTTTCCGCTGCTCATATACGCTTTGCATGCTTGCTTGAATTGTGTGATGATTGCTTGACTTGTCCAAAGATAGCTAAAATCTGCCAAACTATAAAATTGGGAAAAGGTTAAGTTTTTAATTGGTCAAGTAGTCTAATCACCCCCCCTCTAGACATACTTCAAGGTCCTACAGTTGGTAGTGAGTGAATTCTTGTGAAGTGATAAACAATGGATGATTTTTGATATATTGATGCATATAGCTTGTCATATTGTTGTATATTCATGTAAAGTGGATGACATTTTAATATGTTGCTGCATATTGCTTGTCATATCGTGGTATATTGATGTAAAGTGGAAGAAATTTTGATAGTATTGTAGCATATCTCGATGTTTAGCTATGTCAATGGAGGTCAACACCATGTGAACCATATGCGTTTTCTATGGTGCATGTGTTTTGTAATAATATTACGGGATTAATATCTATTTATATGTATGCAACATCAAAGTACGGTCGTTGTATCGCCTATGCATTAGCTATGAATCGCCTACATTCTCATAATTTTTCTTTGAAAAATGATCGTTCAGTTACCTACAAATGTACATATCACTGCCCTACAGTCAATAAGTACATAAATATATGCACTCAGGCCCCATGGGCAATATAGACAATTCACAGCCAAATCTACAATTTCACAGCTGTTTTACCAAACAGCCTCCAGCTTTTCCACAGCAGCATTTTCACATCAGCTTTTCTATAGCAGCTTTTCCACAGCAGCTTCTTCAGAATCTGTAGCTCAACCAAACAGAGCCTAAGAGGGGATGAGGTGTTGCTTAATGGCTTGCTTGCTCAAAAGTGCTTAGTGATATGCTCCAAAGCCCTCAACCACTTTCTCACATCCACATATGTCCCAAACCAAAAGTCAAACTCGGCCATACCGAAACTTTCTATCCGGCGCCACCGAGTTCATATGACATAGCCACTGCCAGAAACCCTAGTCTTTTCGGTCTCACCGATAGGGATCTCGGCCTCACCGAGATGGGATTGTAATCTCTCTGTTACCCTTCGTAACATTTCGGTCAAACCGAGATAAGCGATCGGTCCCACCGAGATTGCAATGCAAACTCGCTATTTCCCTTTCCTAATGTTTCGGTCAAACCGAGATGAGCGAATCGGTCCTACCGAGTTTGCCTGACCAACTCTCTGTGTGTCTTTTTTCAAAATTGGTCTCACCGAGTTTGTGTAATCGGTCTCACCCAGGTTACATTATGCTTTAACCCTAACCATATCGGTCCCACCGAGTTGACATGTCTGTCCCACCGAAATTCCTAATGGTCACATTATTTACTAAATCGGTCTGATCGAGTTTAACGATTCAGTCCCACCGAGTTTGGTAAGTTGTGTGTAATGGTTAGATTTTGTGTGGAGGCTATATATACCCCTCCACCCACTCTTCATTCGTGGAGAGAGCCATCAGAACATGCCTATACTTCCAACATACATTTTCTGAGAGAGAACCACCTGAACTTGTGTTGAGGTCAAGATATTTCATTCCTCCTACATAAATCTTGATCTCTAGCCTTCCCCAAGTTGCTTTCCACTCAAATTTTCTTTCCACCAAATCCAAATCCTGTGAGAGAGAGTTGAGTGTTGGGGAGACTATCATTTGAAGCACAAGAGCAAGGAGTTCATCATCAACACACCATTTGATACTTCTTGGAGAGTGGTGTCTCCTAGATTGGCTAGGTGTCACTTGGGAGCCTCCGTCAAGATTGTGGAGTTGAACCAAGGAGTTTGTAAGGGCAAGGAGATCGCCTACTTTGTGAAGATCTACCCTAGTGAGGAAAGTCCTTCGTGGGCGACGGCCATGGTCGGATAGACAAGGTTGCTTCTTCGTGGACCCTTCGTGGGTGGAGCCCTCCGTGGACTCGCGCAACCTTTACCCTTCGTGGGTAGAAGTCTCCATCAACGTGGATGTACGATAGCACCACCTATCAGAACCACGGATAAAAAATCTTCGTGCCTCCAAAATGCGTTTGCACACTCCAATCCCATCCCTTTACATTCTCGCAATTTGCATGCTTTACTTTCCGCTG
Organism: Triticum aestivum; assembly: GCF_018294505.1. Taxonomy (NCBI): domain Eukaryota; kingdom Viridiplantae; phylum Streptophyta; class Magnoliopsida; order Poales; family Poaceae; genus Triticum; species Triticum aestivum. Next base: position 542,132,000 of record NC_057810.1, on the reverse strand, counting down.
CTCATATACTCTAGTCATGCTTGCTTGATATGTATTGTGAATGTTAAACTTGTGCCAAACTCCACTTGAACTTAAAGAAATTAAAAACTGCAACTTTTCTTACTTAGAGGCTATTCACTCCTCCCCCCCTCTAGACACCTCTTCTCGATCCTTTCAGTCGATGCCTTCGGTGAGTCTTCTCACGCCCGCGTCACACATGCCTATACTACCCAACTCTGTGCCGCATGCGCGTTTTGCAACTTGCAACGGCGACCACTCACAGCGTGGCGTGTAGCTCGGCAACGGTGCTTGGCCCACTGAGACGCCCTCTGGCACACACGTGCGTGGTGCGTCTCTCCTTGCCGGCCTACAGTGGCGGCGGCCCTTGACGCGGCCCGCTGCTGGCGACACCGCAGGACAAGGTGTGACCACCATGGCGTGGATCCCCTGCACCAGCCTAGGATGGCTAGTCCCATGTAGGCGGCGGCCCGCTCTCCCGGTGCTCCTGAAGCGGCGTCTTTCGTCCCTGTCTCCTATAACACGGCGATCATTGGCCCGTCTTCACGTGCGGCAGAAGGCGGCAGCGATGGCCTCGAGCATAATGATGGCTCAGCGCGCGACACCCGTCCGGAGATGTCTCTTCCTCATGTGTAGCCAACGGGCAAAGCGGTGGCGGTGGGATCGGTGATTCCCGATCGAGGCGTGCGATTGGGTATAACCGTCGTCCACGAGACCAATTGAGATGAGAAAGCCCGCAGGAGCCGCCAACAGGTAAGCAAAAAGGCCTTGCAACCGCCATGAGATGAGCGGGCCCATATACAGGTAAGCACCATAACAAAATAACAACCAGGCTCATAACCGACTTCACATACCGCGATTCACCAGGAGCTCTCAATTCTTGGGAGCTTAGTATCTTTACTGATTAGGAAAGGAGATGACGTTTTTAAGTAAGATTACGTAGCAATTTTCGTAGGTGTAGCATTTTTGGGCTTTAGGACTCCTTCGTTTGATTAGGCTGCACCAGGCCTGTAGAAACACTTACTATAATAGCCTGGTAAAATTTGCACGCCCCAGGCCTAGCCGCCTAGGTGCCCGGGTGCCTGGGGCCCAGCTCCGCCCTAGACGTCATCCATACAACAGAAAAACGCTAACTATATAAGAATATAAGATGTCTATGAAAATCCATCAGGCAAACTCTGCATGGCTTACGAACAGTTGACTGCATGCTTGTCTCGAAAAAAAGTTGACTGCATGTTGTTTTTTATTTTTTGAAAGGGAGGCAAAAGATTTGCTTCATATATTAAATAAGGAGAGAAGAGTTTGTTACAACACACCCAGAATACGGCATGACAATTATTCTCGCAATAGAAAAGACCCTAACTTCTTTACCTCGGCGGTGATCCAAAGGTTTGCCTCGTTGATGATGGTGTTGAGTAGAGTTGGCGGAGGCGTGCTCTTATGCTGAAACACTCTTGCGCTCTTGACGCTCTGTTGTGCTTTCCCTGTTGACGCTCTTGAAACACTTTTCCGTTTCACCGTTTGAGTTCATGTATTTCTTGTCAAAATAAGGAGTTAATTGCACGGAAGTACCACAATTGGGGCATTGGAAGCAGATTGGTATCAAGTTTGATAATTTTTAAGTGTCAGTACCAAGTATGAGGCTAGCCGTTACAAAAAGGTCTAAACCGCGTATAAACGCGTATTGACGGTGTATCTGACCAGCGAGGCCCGCCTGTCAGGTGCCGACATGGCATGTTTTTTGCTGAAAACCCCCTTGCTTTCTCCCTTTCCTCTGCATAGCAGCGGCATCGGCGGCTAGCAACAACAGCAGCAGAGCAGCGGCAGCGGGATCAGCAGCACCGGCGACCTCGCCGCCGAAGCGTCGCCGGCTGACGACGGCAACAACCCTGCGACGCCCTCTTCTCTTCCCTTTCTCCTCCTTCTGTCCCGGCTCCATGGGCGCCACCAGGAGGTTCCTCTTCCTCTCCATCCTCACCTCGCGTCACCGCCGTCCGCCGCCGATTCCCACCGCCACGATCCACCCCCGGCTTCCCTGAGCTCGGATTCGAGCTCCCCAGTGAGCCCTCCTCCATTCCCCTCTCTTTTTCCTCTTTTCTCGCTGCCGCAGCTCCCGCTCGTGTCCTCGTCATTGGCGTCAAGCAGGAGAAAGCCGGCGGGGATGGGTCGGCGTGGAGGGGCCAGCGACGGATGGGCACACGGGCACCGGAGGAAACGGGCAACAGAGGGAGGCGGCGGTCGCAGGGGAGCTCAGGGCTGGCGACGGAGGGAGCCAGCGACGACAGTGGATGCGTCGTGGGGGGCGGCGTCGTTGTCTCAAGACGGCGGCGGCGATGAATCGTAGCCCTCTTTGTTTCGATTGGATCTAAATGGGGATGGGGATGGGAGGGCATTTAAAGCAAGGGGGTTTTCAGCAAAAAAAAACATGCCACATCAGCACCTGACAGGCGGGCCCCGCCGGTCAGATACACCGTCAATACGCGTTTATACACGATTTAGACCTTTTTGTAATGGTTAGCCCCAGACTTGGTACCGACACGTAAAAATTATCAAACTTGGTACCAATCTGCTTCCAATGCCCCAATTGTGATACTTCTGTACAATTAACTCCAAAATAAGCATATGAGATCCTCTCAAGTCTGAACTTAAGGACAGCCACATGTTCTTTTTCCAAGTAAAGTAGGAGGGCTGGGGATAACTAAAGGCCAGCGATCTGCGCCGGCGCACCGGCCCAACAGTTGGGCCGGTCGAGCCCGAACCGTCCGATACGGTCAGCGCCAACCGTCAGATCTGCGCGCAAAGTGGGTACCTAATGAACCGTTGCAGCAAAAAATGGTATGTTATGTTGCAACCGTGCTAAAGACGCGCCACAACGGGGAAAACGTCTGTTCGTCCCCAACCCGCGGCGGCGGCTCCCCAACCCGCGGCGGCGGTGGCCGGATCCGCCGGTTTTTTGTTCCCCACGACCTAATAACCTCGAGGAGGGGCTCCCTCATCTATCAAGACGCCCTGTGCTTGCTTCAACCATGTCGTACATCCGCAACGACCTCCTTGCCGCCATGGATTTGGGCTCGAGCTCCGCTGCCGTTCATGGCCGAAGCCCACCGAGGAGGGAAGACCCTGGTAGTAGTGGACCGGTGCTGCAACGGTACTACAACCCTGGTGTGGTCTTCCAAGATGCAGCACGGCATGGCCGGGATGAATTTGATCTGGTATGAAATTCAATTGCAAACCCTAGATCATTTTGTTCACAAAATTTTTTTTGCAACCTTTGATGATCATGAGATTGAAAAGAGATGTTGCCAACATGCTTGTGTTTGTTTTTTGTGTAATATTGCTAATATGTTCTCAATTAATGCTAGTAAGATGTTTCTTCCTGCTGGATGTTGATAAAATGTTACAAGCATGTGTTGCATTTGCTTCATGCTACTTGCTGGATGTTGCATGCTGCATCCTAAAATGCTGCATGCAGGAATTGTTTTTCGGTTATGATTGCCATGCTGCGTCCACTTTTTTTGTTCGTGCTTTTTACGTATTTTTTCACGCAGCAAAAAAAATGACTTGGTTGCTGATTTTGTTGCAGAATGTTGCTGTTGAGCCATCAATTTTCCTTGACGATGATATGCAAAATGTTGCACATGAAGAAGAAGAAGAAGAAGAAGGCATTGATCTGAATGAAACTCCGCGAAATGTTAGTGACGATTCGTTTCAGCTGAACACCGATGGTGTAGCTCCAAATCAAGGCAATGCTCGTGTGGCTAGTGACAATGCCAATGGAAATGCTGCAACGCTTGTTGACGAACCGGATGAAGATATATCATCACAGCCAGTTGTCCCTTTTGTTGGAATGGTTTTTGACAATGTTGAAGAAGCTTAGCGTGTTTACAATGAATATGCCTCGAAGATGGGCTTTGGAACTCGCATTGTGACGTCAAAGTATAGTAGGAAAAATAGCTCGGATAAGAAGCGCATTCTAATCTATAGAGTTTTTGAGTGCATACACTCACGGAAAAATCCTTCGAAGAGTGTTGGTGATAGCATTTCTGAAGGGGCTGCAACAAATGAGTGTGATGATGTTGATATGAGCTATGCTAGTAACAAAAAATCTCCAAGCAAACAAGCTGGCATCTATATGGATGTGAGCGACAAGAGGAAAAGAAATCGGTTGGAGCGGTATGATTGCAAGGCTCATATGGGTGTTAACCTCAAAGACGGTAGCTGGGTTGTGACAATTTTTGAGGCCGATCACACACACCAGTTGATGTTGCAAAGGGGGCGTCGGAGATTTTGCCGCTCTCACAGAAAGATCCCGGATGCAGACATGCAGTACATCACTTCACTGCACTATCGCAACATATCTACGGCTAATATGATGGGCTTGCTTGGAGATGCACGGTGTTGCGATCCAAGGAGTTTGCCGTATGTGAAGACTGATGTGACAAATGCAAGAGCAAAGTTGCGAAGGGGCCTATCGGAACGTGATTTGGAGCTGACAATCGAGTACTTTGAGAGAAGACAAGTGGAGAATCCAAACTTCTTTTTCTCGAAGCTAGAAGAAGATGGAGCTGTTAGGGCGCTTTTCTGGGTTGATGGGAGAACAAGGGCCTTGTATCCAAAGTACAAAGATTGTGTGTTTTTCGACACCACATTCTGCACAAATCGCTACAACTTGCCCTTTGCTCCAATTGTTGGCATTAACAACCACACACACACTGTTTGCTTGGGGTGTGCTTTGTTGCCTGATGAGACCATTGAAACTTTCAAGTGGGTCTTCCAGCAATGGATGTTGGCAATGAATAATGAGCATCCGTTGAACATTATGACTGATCAAGACCAGGCAATGGCTACAGCCATCTCAATGGTATTCCCACATTCAACACACAGATGTTGCAAGTGGCACGTCTTCCGGGTTGCAAGAACAAAACTAGGGAGGATGCTGGGCAAGGATGAGCCTTTTGCAGAAGCATTCTATGGTTGCATTAATGGTTCAGACACCGTTGAGGAGTTTGAAGAACGGTGGAAGCAGATGGTCGAGGTGTTTGGTGTGGCTGATAAGAAACACCTCAAAAACATGTGGAACAGCAGGGAGACGTGGGCTCCTGTGTACTTTAGGAATAAGTTCTTCCCATTCACAGGAACAACTGGGCGCTCCGAGGGCCTGAATTCCTACTTCAAGACATTAAATCACCATGGAGACTCGGTTTGGACCTTTCTGCAGCAGTTTGAGCTTTGCCAGGAGCTGATGCTTGATCGTGAAGACAATGCGGGCTTCATCAATGAAGCGACGAGGCCACCACTCTGGGGCAAGTAAGTCCAAAAAAGTCATGTAGCATTTTTTTTAGTTTCCCAGTACAGTTTGGATGCAGCATTTGAATGAAACATATGTAGCAATTCTTATTGATGTTGGAAGCTTTTTTGTTTGCAGTTACAACATTGAGAAGCAGGCTGCTGATTTCTATACCAGAGAGGTATTTTTCAAGTTTCAGAAACTATTGGCTAAATCAACAGGCTATGGGTTGCAATACCAGCTGCAAGGGAATGTCGGCTGGTTTCGTCTTGTTGCAAATGATGGCATGAACCCTAAAGTGTACACGGTGCGTGTTGCCCCTGATGATCAGACATACATGTGCAGTTGCAACATGTTTGAGATGTGTGGGCTGATCTGCCCACATATCATCCGTGTCATGGTGCACCTGAACGTGCAAGCGATACCTGCGAATTACATGCTTCCAAGATGGTCTAAGAGAGCAACCGACCTTGCACCTGAACCAGGCGATGGGCATAGAGCTATGCATTTCGGCGTCCCCACAACAAACACCCTAAAGTTTAACTCTCTCTGCCGGAAGTTTGGGAAACTCGCTTCTGATGCATGCTTCAATGATGAAGCTTATAGTTTTGTCTCTGGGCTAATTGATCAGGGCAGTGTTGGGGTTGCTGAAATAAAAGCTAGAGCGATCGATGAAGTTGCACGAGGCGAAGAAGCCCAAGGTCATGCAGCAAATGAACAACTCTCAGGGGGTCCCAGTACAGGGCAGCAGGATAAACCCCCCGTAGGACTACGAAACCCACCAAAGTCAGCAAAGAAGGGGAGGCCAAAAGAAAAAGAGAAGCGAAGGAAGCCACTAATTGAGCTTCGAGAAGATGAAATGAAGAAGAAAGCAAAGAAGGACGCAGCGAAAACGAAGAAAGCTCCAAAGCCAATGGAAAAGAAGACTCCATGCAAATATTGTGAAGATGAGGATCACAACGTGAAGAACTGCCAACTCCTTGCCGCTTTTCTTGCTGCGAGTGCGAGCGCGAAAGCTCCAGGTGTCGGGCCAATCCTTACACTTTAGGATGTTCCGTGAGGGGAACAATGATGAATTACCTTGTAACACCCCATGTCTTATGATAAAAAGTTGTGTTGACTAGTTGTGAATGTTTGTGTTTTGGGATTGCAACATACTACTACATGTGTGGTTTCAAAATGCAGAATGTTGATTTTTGAATTATGATGGTGCCAACTTATAAGTTTTTTTTAAAAATAGTACTCAATGGTTGAATATCCTTGAAAACATGTTTAGAATCTCTGTGAAAAAGCATGATTGCAACATTTTAAAAACATGGTTGAAGCTTCTGTAAACATGGTTGAAGCTTGTAGGAAACATGGTTCAAGCTTTTGGAAAACATGGTTGAATCTTTTTGAAAAATAATGGTTGAAGCTTTTGGAAAACATGGTTGACGCTTTTTCAAGCAATGGTTGAAGCTTTATTAAACATGGTTGAAGCAAAAAAAATGGTTGAAAGATTTTGGAAAAAATGGTTGAAGCTTTTTCAAGCAATGGTTGAAGCCATTTTTAAACATGGTTGAAGCAAAAAAATAATGGTTGAAGCTTTTTTAAACAATGGTTGAAGCTTTTGGAAACATGGTTGAAAGCTTTTTCAAACAATGGTTGAAGCTTTTTTAAACATGGTTGAAGCAAAATAACAAGTTTGAAAAAGGAAAAAGCCTTGAATGATTTAAAGTGTTGGTTTTGCTATGCAGCAAGAGTTTGGAAAGGAAGCTTATTTACATTATGCTTCCAGCAAAAAAATCACAGGGGATGTAGCAAAAAAATCACAGGTAAAAATGTAGATTTTTGCCATGCAACAAATCTAACAGAAGGTTGTAGCTATTTTTTGTAAGCTTCCAACAATTTGACTGTGACAATGCAGCATCCACATATTGTTTTCATGAAAAAAGGTTTCGAGGGGAAAAATTGCACAGAGATTCCCTTGAAACTTCTATGGATGAAGCTCATAACCAGCAAAACAATAAACGGGTGTCAATGCATGATCATGTTGGCAAAGCAGAAGATCACATCCATTAAAGAACGGGAGAAGTGCTTCATCCAAAAGAGATCAAGTTATCATCGGTTTACATACCAAAAAAAGAACACATATGTTTACCGAAGGTATCATTAGGGTACATACGAACGCGCACTACTCTAATACTATCAGAACGCTGCCACCTCAGACATGATTCTAGACCTAACGAAAGAAAACGAGCTTGATCGTCTTGAACCCTCCCGCAAATTAAGCCGCCAACTCTTCCTTGAATGCCCGCTCCATTGGGGCATTGTTCATTGGGTGAGTGCAAAGGTTGTGCACCACATCCATGCGGTATCGCGCCACGTCTTCCTGTAAAAATGAATGAAAAAAATTAAGCAAGTATGATACTAATTATTCTTGTGTTGCATGAGTATTGAAAAAAAGGAAAGTAGATTGCAACAAAATACAAAAGAAATTACCTGATTGAACTCTTTCATTGACTTCCCATCAAAGTTCTCCACATATTTGAGCCCGAAAAAGCCACAATCACATCTGTGAGATTAAAAAAAATTCTCCTTCATATTTCCGATGCATAGTTGAAACAAGCAAGAATGTTGAAATGGAACACATGATTGAAGCAAAATTCAAAAAGAAAACTCACAGGTTATCTTGCTTTGGGTAATCCTCTAGGTCAACACGGGCGAAGGATCCAACATCGACATTGAATTGGCTGTACTCTTGTGCGAGGGCTGCAAAGTTTGTGATCTACCACCAAGAAACACGCACAAAAGTTTGAAAATAAAAGGATAAGGTGTGTGAAAGATGACAACATGGCATTTATGTAGATGAAGCAAAATTCAAACAGAAATTTTAAAAATAGAGAGCATGAGCCTACCAGGTTATTTGCTTGCTTCTTCAAAGGAGATTGTTTTCCTTTTGAATGGATTGAGTCAAATACATTCCACTGCTTGTATAGCAAGTTTGCGCAAACAATTATCCAGTGCTTATCATGAACAATTGTGAAAAAAAGCTGGAAAGCACAAAAAGAAAGGCAAAAGGGGGACTCAGACACATGTAACTGATGTGCAAAAAAGCTTCCAACATCAATTAGAGTTGCTACATGTGTTTCAAACAGATGTTGTCAACATCAATAATAATTGCTACATATGTTTCGAAAGAAATGCTACATCATTGGATCATATTTTCAAAGTATTTGTGGTGCGAAACAAAAGTAGGCTCTCTGGAAACTTACGAGGTCATATTTATTCGCCTTGAACTTTGTCACAGCCCTTTCAAGCTCGGGTATGAGTTTTGCTGGTTGGAAGGTTGTTGGGTCTTGTTTTAGTAGCATCTACTTGAAGGATACAACAAAATGGTTAGTGTGTGTTGCAACAAAAAATGTGAAGAAAAAAGGAATGAAGCATTGCTTGTTTCTGCAAAAACTTACCCCCGCGTGGACTGAGAACATGTATTTCTTCCGATTCGTACCACTTGCTGCACGGGATGTCATGTTGTTCATCTCGATACATAGGGACATAACCTCATCATTCATATCCCCACGAGGCTTGAAGCATACCAGGAATTTCTTGTATCCAATGTAAAATCCACCCATCTTGATGAAAGGTGTCCTGTTACCATAGATGCAACCAAATGAATCATTTGTTTCGAGCAGAAAAAAAATAAAAAACAGAAAGCAACAAGAGATAGGGCTTAGGTAGCTCACACTTGTTCATTGGCATGTGATCTCCTCAATGGTTTCCCATGCTTTACATACTTCTCATACATGGCTGCAGCTGCATCAACCTTTTGCTTCTTTGCCTTGGTATTTTTTACCGCTGGAACTTTGGCCATCCTCTTCTTCCTAGTGTTCTTGTCATGTGTGCTAGGGCCACTGCTTGCCTCAACAAAATGCTCTTATGTAGCGACCATATTAGGAGCTGCAGCAAGCAACAAAAAATGGATGAGTTTTGCAAGGGATTGTACAAAAAGAGAATTTGATGCAATCACACATATGTAGCGAAAAAAATGACATGGAGAAAAACAAAAAGAAATGATGCAGGAGGAAGGAAGCATACTTGGGCTGTCATCATCGTCTGAAACAGGGAACACGGGGATGTTTTCAAAAATGGGGCTGACTGTGCTTTTCTTGGTTATAGGCTCATCCGTGCAATGCATCATCTCGTAGTCTTCGGAGCCCTTTGGGAACAACTCACAGGATGGTTCGTCGTCCCAAATGCCAGCTGTCGCACTCCTGGGTGCATCATAGAAGAGTGGGGGGCTGTGAGGTGAGACGTTCCCTTCCATCTCGAAACTCACTCGTTGTTGCTCACGAGTTTCAGCAGCCTCGGTTGCTACTTGTTGCTTCAATCCGGTGACTTCATCCTTGTTAATGCTAGGTGTTGTACCTTCAGCTTGAGCTTGAGCACCAATGCCATCATTTGCAGCTTTAGCATCATTCTCTTTTCCGCGACATTCGTCCATGATAGGTGCTTCGAAGGAGAAGTTGGGCTCACTGGTAGCTGTGACGGCGTCTCCAACATCGCGAAGGAGGGCAGCCATCCGGCTGCACTGCAATCCCTTTAAACACTGTCCAAACTTGCCTACAACATCATCCACCTCCGCTGCAAAAAAACCCTTGTGCTTGTCGTAAAGCATTTGAAACTGAGTTGGTACCTACAACAAGCCAATTATTGTACATTTTAGTCACATGTGTGGATGTAAAAAAACACAAAATGTGGGTGTGGCACATTAGAGGTATGGATGGAGCAAGAAAACAAGTAGGTATGCTACTGTGTTACTATGTATCAGATAAAGAGTGTGATTGTAGCAAATTACTGTCATGTATGTAGGTAGCAGATTTATGATATGGATGTAGCAAAACTATAACATGGATGAAGCAAAAACAGAAGGTAGTTGTAGCACACTAGACACATGGATGTAGCAAAAAAAGCCTAGTAGGTATGAACTTAAACCACATATGAAGCAAAAACAGAACATGGTTGTAGCACATCAAAATGAAGGATGCAGCAAAATAAATATACACTTGCAACTTGATATAACAAAAATAATGTGAAGCCTAAACAGGAAATGAAAATGTACCCTTAGATCTTGCATGCTAGGGAATGATTGCTGCAGCCACTCGTTTAGCGATGATGATAGGTGTGGTTCAGCATCAACATTTTGTTGAGCCTCATTTGATTGAGAGTTCTTTGCTTGATTTTCAGCACCTTGAACTTGGCTTCCTTGGCCACTAATTCCTTGGCCACTAGGTGCTTCAGCACCACCTCCCTGCCCACTAGCTGCTTCAGCACCAACTTCCTGTCCCACAAGTTGTGCTGCATAGGGGGTGTTGCACAAACTCCGGATCTAGGAAAACAAAACATGAGTGGCGGAAATAAGAAGGCTGCCATAAACTAATTGGAAAAGCAAAGATTGCTACATGCAAAATCAGCGAGCAAAAAAACAGGGGGGTGTTAATACTCCATTGACAAAGGAAAATACATAGGCGGGATGTAGCAAAATTACATGGGTGTGTTTCCCGTAGAAAGGTTGGATAAGAGTGAGCTTGTTCTTGTCAACTTTATCCAGCCACTCAAAATCCTTTTGGCAAACAAAACGTATCCTCGGCACGGAATAATCAATAGCATGCTCATTTGGGAGGCCAGCCGGGATATCAACATGATCCATGTATATGATCTGCATGGGATGGAAAAAGGACATTAGCCAACAAAAAACATAAAAGTCATGAAGGTTTCATGCAGCAAAGGAAAAAAGATGGAGGTATTTCATAATGTTGCATTGCATACCGCTAACATGGGGAGGCATGAAGCAATCTGGAACTCTTTTTCTGCGTTTGCTTGCATCCTCTTCTTCTCTTGAAAGACTCCAACCTCCTCCATCGCTCGTGCCAACAAGTGCTCATCCCAAGCGAACTCATGCACCAAAGACATATCTTCCAAGGAAGCAAGATACTCAAGGTTCACCATATTGCCCGTGCCTGGGCACAAAACTGTTGCCAACGCAAGGAGTGCCCAAGTCCTATTTATCATATCCACGTCCTCCTCACTGCAACTAGTGAGCAACTTGACAACATGGGCGATTGGAGCCCTGTTCCCCTCCTTGTAAATGTTGCGAAGATCATGTTCATCACTCTTCTTTAGAATCTTCACGGGTCTATCACCGGATGGCACGTTGAAAATCCTTTTCACCATAAGCTTGCTGAAGATGATAGATTTGTTCTTGTGTTTGAACTCAGAGAGTACGTGATTCGTGTTCATCGCAACAAACTCAATGAGCTCATGGGGCACCTTGAAAGACCGGATGTCCAACAAGTCTCCAAACGGTCCCTCCCTTATGATTCTCTGTTTTTCCGGTGATATTTGCTTCCCAATCTGAGCCAGCCTTTTTGAGTTAAACCTTGACTTAAAGCCACATAGATTGCCTTTCTTCTTCTTCTTAATCTTCTTCTTAGCCTTCTTACTCCCCTCATTCTCACCAGAGTTACCTGCAACATCTACAAAAAAGGAAAAAACACAAAGTCAATAAAACCATAAAACCATACCATCAGAAGCTAGGAAGAAACATACATGAACACCTAAAAAATTCTGACAAACGTATGAATTCAGGAATGTTGGGTTGCGCAGCAGAACGAGTAGTGATTCATTGGCAAAAAATATATATAGTGCATATCAGACCAAAGCACAAAATAAGACCAAAGTTATAGGGAGAACAAAAATAAGACCAGACAAAATAATGTACTTATATTTCTAGTGTTCTACTAGTGCAGTGGCACGGGGATTTTTCTTCTGGCCAACCACTGGGTAGGGCCTAAGCAAAACATCTAAGAACTTTTTGGCCAGGGGTTGGTTCAGATTTTTTATTGTTTCCACAAGTCTGTTTCCAGAGTCATACCCAAATCCACCAATCTAATGAATCTTTTAGTAGTTGCTCGTATGACTGAAACAAGAATTAGCAATACTACACTGTGGACAAGCAAAAGCTACGACAGTTCTACGCCGGCACCAGATCAGATCGGCAACCATGATTCACCGCCGCGCCAACTCCCTCTGCCCGCGGGAACCCCACCCCGGCCCCTGCCTCTGTCCGCGCGAACGCCACCCCGACTCCTCCCTGAAGCCGCGGGAACGCCACCCCGCCGCCTCCCTCGACCGCGGAAACGCCATCCTCGTCCGCGCCGGTGCCGGCGGCGGCCCGCGGCTAGCGACGCCCTAACCCTAAATCCAACGGGGGAGGGGGGAGAAACAACGAAAATGGAAAGGGGAAAGCATTTGGGCTCGAGTTACCATCGGGGGGAGCCATAGATGGCCGGAGAATGGAGATCCGCCCTGGGCCGCCGCCGCCGCCGACGCCGTCGCCCTGCGCGAACAAGCACGTCGCCCGCGCTCGCCCTGCTCGAAACGAAGGATAGATCGGATGCAGCAAAAATGACTTTGGAAGGGATAACTACGAGCGCGTTAAAAAAAAAACGATAACACGTGGCGCAACGGTGTCCTTGGATCAAAAAGAGATCGTACGCACGGGGCGCGACCGGCGCAACGGTTCGGCCGGCGCACCGGCCACAAACACTTCCCATAACTAAAGTACAATGCTGGTATTTTTACAAACCACAACAGTGTGGCGAATTCAATAACGCGGTTCTTTTCCAAAAAAAAAAAAAACAGTGAGCTCATTGGTTTCGGCGGAGCAACCGTGGTAGGCGCCGCTGCAACTTCTG